>NW_026624051.1:0-80225 GCF_030028575.1 Malurus melanocephalus
TGAGAAATCTTTCCAGATAAAGACTTACTTTAAAAATATGTGCTTCTATGTACCCCTCTTTATATCTGCTGTATTAGACTTTATTAGATGCATAAACAGCTATTAAAAAAGCTGTATTATGCATCTAATAAAGTATTAGACTTTATTAGATGCATAAACAGCTATTAAACATCAATACAGAATAAGTAAGGGGCGTCTTCTTACAATGGTTTTTAATTCCTCCTAAGTTATAACTATTTTCAGGATAAGAAAGTGTGTGTGACACAGTTTAAAGGAAACTTTAAAATTGCAAAAGAAACTGTTTCTTTTATCTAGTATCTTTATCTAGAAAAGATACTAGAGGGGACACTTAAGAAAATGAAAGACACAATTTTAATAGACATTAGAAACATTGGCTTAAGTTTCTCAAACCCAAAAATATTCTGAATACAAAGAGGATTTACTTACTTTTATGATGGTAGGTTTCCATACTCTTAATGAAACATTGACTTGATATACGTCAGATGGGATCAGGGCACAATTAATAGAGGCACAGCTGTATGTATCACAGTTCTGTTTTAAAGGGACAAGCATGAGGTAAAAGGAAAAGACTTTTCACATCATTAAAATAAAAACATGTAAACTATTATATGTACCGATCACTTGCGATGACACTAATATTGAAGAGGTATTAATTACTGTTGCTTTTTATGTAAAAATGACACTGCAGTATATAAAACAGTATATATATAAAATATATATACTGCAGTATATATAAAACAATATATATACTGCAGTATATATCATATTCATGCTGTGGTAGAACAGACTCAGTTTTTGCAGGCTGGCAAGCCCTGAGGAATCTCTGTCACTGCAGCTACGGAGCAAAAGTCATCGCAGAGCTCCAAAAGGAGGCACAGCTTGTAAAAGCCAGTGTTTTCCTACCAACAAAGCTATGGCTTTTCTGCAGTGTTTTTCAAATCTTGGGACACTTGAATCTCTCAACCAGGGCAATACATGTGTGTGAAAATTCAAGTACCTTTACTTCTTAGTATCATTTCCTAGATGGAGTGCAGCAGGATTATGTTATAAAAAGTTAGAAATACTTGCTTTAGCTTAGACCTTTATCACCTCTGTGAAGGACAGTGATAAGCATGGCAAAATACTCTTCCCATGATACAGTTCAGTTTGCATCAGAAACTGCACTTGCACCTTTGGGCTGAGGATGCTTTCCACTTGACGTGCTAACATAACTACAGCAGCAAAATTAATTTGCAACTCTTTCATCTAAATGTGGAGGGCTAGTGCTTTCCAAATGGGATTATCAGTTAGAGTTGTGTAGAAAATCTATCCAGTCACAGTTCTAGCATTTGAATGTATTTTCCACTGGATATATAAAAATGTTGAAAAAGAGATAAGAAGCATTTAAAATAATTACAGTGGGGACAAAGATGGCAACAATTTGTTTAGTTGTCAAATGTGCTATTGCTATTTATATATTTTTTAAATTAAAGAAGTTCCAAATCATCTAAATTCAGTTCCACATAAAGTTTTGCAGCCAAATAAAAACTATAGTCTAGTCTACATAAAAAAAAATTTCTAAGCTATTAAAACAAAGTGAATTTCCAAAACAGTTTGAAAGCAGCTTTCATGCATCTTTTTCAGAAATACTCAGCTCCAAGATATGTATTAGTATCTGGGATGAATATATACATACTATAAGTAGGCTTACCATAATTGTATCCCTTGTAGGTTCTTTTATTTTTGACAACACAAATGGTTTCCCAGCGCCAATCTTTAAGGGATCTACAGGGTAACTTGTTTGGCAGATTGCATTCTGTGTGCAGAAATACAAATAATATTCTTATTGCYGAATATTCTGGATATGCAATCTATTACAAAAAATGACCAGGAAACAAGCCAACATTAATAATATTCAATATTTAATATTTAATATTTAATAACAACTATAATGTTTACTAACCACTAAATGCAATAAAATAGCATATTGCAAGAGTGCAGAATAGGAAATTCAGATGGTGCATGTATTGAGGTATTATTATTCAAACAGCAAATGCAGTATTTATGAGATAATTTAATCTAAACTCCATGCAGCTACTTAAACATCTGTAGAAGCAACAAGGGCTTCCTGCAAAATGACCACTTTGTGAACCAGCAAGAGCTGGCAATTAAATGAGCTAAACAACTTTCACATGGGAATCCACAGAGGTTCTGCCCAAGCAAGCAGACAGGCAGGTTAAGTGCAGGATGCAGAATCCTGAGTTGCAGTGTCCAGAGTGGGGGAGCAGATGCTGGAGCACTGCTGGATCTCTGCGGGATCCAGGCAGCATGGAAATCCTTTGGTGACTTCAGTGTGGGGGAATCAGTTTTTTGCAGTCAGGTTGTTGACTTTCTTATTGCCAGCATAGAAAGGATTACAAATCCCCGGCAGTGCATTTTGGCACACTCCTGTCACTAGAATGTAGTTAGCAGGACATGAAATTTGCCTTGGGAAAACAAAGATTTACTGAGTTTATGTGCAAACTTGTGTCAAATGGGATGACAGACTAGGAATGAAAAGAATGGAAGAAGGAAATCA
This sequence comes from Malurus melanocephalus, assembly GCF_030028575.1. NCBI lineage: Eukaryota > Metazoa > Chordata > Aves > Passeriformes > Maluridae > Malurus > Malurus melanocephalus. The sequence continues at coordinate 2,579 of NW_026624051.1, forward strand.
AGAACAGACCCAACTTTTTTTTGTATTCTAAATATGATTTATTTGTTTAGTCTTTGTTTCGTTTTAAAGGAAACCTTGAACTTCCATTCATATATTTTGGTTTATTTTTCAGTTGGGCAACACTGCAAAACTAAGTGAAATTATTTGCAAGGAGGTGCACACATGTATGCCTCTGAGTGAAACAAAAAACAAAGGAGGTTTAGGTCATCACTTAGTGATAGCTGGGTTTTTCAGACATGTTATTTATATACCTTCAAGCTGTAATATCAGCAGTTCTAGGATAATGGAATTTGTTGGAATTGTGATCTCTGCCTGTTGCACTAGAGGAGTGAAATGGTAAGACTCAAATGAAGGCTGTGGTGAAGTGCATTCAAAACACACGACCTACCACCCCCTTCAGGATGTCTCAGTGCCCCAGAGAAGGAAGAAGACTGATAGTGCTGGAGAGCAGACATGCAGGAAAGTTAATTTCAGTACCCAAGAGRACTGACAGGAGATTGGGCTCTACATGCACACAGCAGGATTCAAGCATTTGCAATAAGCGCTGCTGATAATGGAGAGAATATGAGGCTCATGTTGAGTCTGGACATCTCAGCACCTGCAATATAACTAACTAGACTTGTTATAACACAGTTATTGTTCAACACATTTTAAATCTGATTGTTTCCTGTTATGAAAATTTGTACCTCTGTCTTCCTATGCACATACTCTTAAAACAACAGCATCTTGTTATTTAGACTAAAAGCAATGTATAATCTCAAATATTTGCAATTTGCAGTTCTTTACAACATAAATTTTGAATGTAAATTGATCATAAAAATACAAATTTTTATCTTACCTGGGAATGTGACAATGCAGTAAGGTACAGAAGAGTGTTCTTGGCAGCAGTTATGTTGGGATATAAGATCTGCAGTGTGAGGTTTGGCATTGGAAAGTGTTCACCTTTTTCGATCTGTAAAAAAAGAAAAATGTTTTGACTAGTACTTTCCTCATTTTGTCAGTACTTGTGATTTTTTTCTTTTCTGGTGTTTTAATTTTCTTCTTTCAATTTTTACACTTCCACAGTCAGTTATGCAGAAAGTGCTTTAACATGGGAGAGAAGCCCCTGTATCCTTGGTGTCTCCAACTGGTTCCTCCTCAGGTGTGCTTAGGTAACTGCTCTCCAGCTCACCTGTTCCTCTCTCCTGTTTTCCTTGAAAAGACAACGGGACATATCTTTTAGCAGCATCTCTTTTTGGAGCCTGCTGTGGCTGAGGATTGGGTAAACACCTAGGTGGAATTGCTGGCAGGGGATATTGTCTCTGAAGAGGACAAATTTAATAAATGTTCAAGAACCTTTTAAATGTCTTGCTCCTGGCTACTTATTTGTGTTTAGCTGCTTGCAGAGATGAGTTTTACTTTACAAAACCATAAACAGTATGCTCTGCAATCCATCAGCTTTTTGACTCAGGAGGCAAAGATTTTCAAATTAGATGAATAAGGCCTTGAATGCTCACAGCAGACAAAATAAATGGTAGCTGAGTAAAACACTTTAGTGGCCTAAAAATAGGAATAAAACCCTTTGTCACTGCTATTTAGTTAGAGCAAGAATTTTCCGATATCCAATTTTTTAAGAAGCTGAGTCAGAGAATTTTACACTTGTTACATGGGACCCTTGTTCAGTTTTGGATTTGAACTGGGAAACAGGATGCTCCCAAGACGATTAAATGCAGTCCTACAACTTTAGGTTGGACTTTTTGTCACAGAATCAACTGTTTGTTTGTCAACTTTGTTTGTCACAGAATCAACAATTGTGGACTGATTTAGCTTGSAAGAGACCTTAAAGATCATCTGGTTCCAAGCCCCTGCCATGGGTAGGGACACTTTCCTTCTACTAGAAGAGGTTGCTCAAACCTGGCCTTGAACACTTCCAGGGATGGGGCAKCCACAACTTCTCCAGTGCCTCACCACCTCATATCTTCCTCATATCTGATCTAAACCTGCCCCCTTTCAGTCTGAAGCCATTTCCCCSTGTCCTATAATTGCATGTCCTTGTCAGAAGTGCCTCTCCTGCTCTCTTGTTGCCTCCCAGTAGGTACTGGAAGGCCTCAAAGAGATCTCCAGAGAGCCTTCTCTTCTCCAGATTGAACAGCCCTGGCTGTTCCTGACTGGGCTCACAGGAGTGTGCTCCAGCCCTGGGATCATCTTCAAGGCCCTCCTCTGGACCCACTTGAGCAGGTCCATGTCTTTCTTRTTTTGGGAATTCTAGAGCTAGATTTAATAGTCCAGCAGGGATCTCTCAAGAGCAGGGTCCATAAAATATCTTCCCCATGTGATTTCACTTTGGCTAGTATTTAGTARTATTTATTCAACTAGGAAGGCCAAATTCTTGGAGCATGGCATTTGCCTTTTATAAATTTGACTGGATTTTGCAAAAAGCTGTTCTAGTGTGCACCAGGGATAGTGCAAGTTCTCATTTACCGGGGCATAGTCTTGATGTACTATGCTCTCTTTCCCCAGCTGAAGGTAGAAAGTCTAAAACACACCAGAATTACWCTGCAGCAGGTGGATCACTCCAAAACTCTCTGATTCACCATATTCCAAAGCAAGGAAAGAAAAAAACCCAGGTTTTAAGCACAAAATATGCATGTGGAGGGTTTAACATATTGTATACCCGCACTTTAAGTAATTCCAAGTAAATTGAAAAAAAAAATCATACCTACATCATACATTTGTAATTGCGTCTTACCCTATAATGTAGAGTAACTTCATCCCCGATCTGCTCTGTTGTGTTGATAGCAGTAGGGACAGTATCATTTGCTGCAATTATAACATGGTGCTCCTTGAAAACACTGGGGGTTAAAAAAAAACCCAATAAGCCCACAAACTTAATAAAAATGTCTAGAAGTTAATAATATAGGAATTTTAATWATTTTGTGAATTTCAGGACTAGTCTTGCAATTGAGAGTGCAACTCTCAYCCACTGAAGTTCAACTGTTTTGTTCTCTGAATAGGCCCCAGTTTTTATTAYATAGAGTGTTTTGTTCAGATAAAACTACAAAAAAAAGCAAGTATTATTCACAAAATTAAAATATTAAGGTCTGATTTTGCTGTCTTTATTCTAATTGTGSAGTCTCTTATCTTGGGCATTGTCATGTGAAACAGGCAGGATCCCTTAAAAGACAGGACCAAGCTAAAACAGAATGAAGCCGCCATGTTCTAAATTCACCTCTATTCCCTATGGGACAAAGGCTGGATTTGAACCATGTAATGCATCCAAAATGAATTTGGCTTAATTATTTACACCTGTACACCTGAAATGTTGTTTACCTGTAGTATTCAGAATGCTTTTAAGGGAAGAATTCTAAAACTGAATTATGGCAATTTCTAAAAATAAACTATGCTACAAGATCTGCATTAAAGTTAAGTCTGAACTTAAAAAGACAGATGCCCAAGAACATAAAATTAAGGCTAATTTTTGAAGATGGAAATCAAACACTACACCATGCAATATTATARTGATACAAACCCCGGCCATCAGAAAGCTGGAAGTATTTGCTTTCTTATGAACCTGAAATGTCTTTGAATGAATACAACAAAGTGCAGGGACCAACAAAAGCTGCTGCTGTACCTGCAAACTGCAGACCAAATTTAAATAGATAAAATGTAATTTCAGTAAGAGTTTCAATAACTGTTCCATTACATCATAACTTTTTTTTTTTCACTGAAGCCTGTGCTTCTGCTTCATGAGCTTTGAAGCTGTTGTCTGTAGATWCTGAGCACATTTCTACAACAAAACAATACTATATTCTCTTTGAGCACCTGCAATTTATTGTGCCAGTAAATAAAGTACAGAGAAGTGTCAATACCTTACAAATATTAATCCTACTTCATATTTTACTGGAATTGTAACATGTCCTCTGTTGTCACTCAAGGTCTCAGGTGGCTCTTCACTGTCACTAAAACAAAACAACATATGTCACTCAGATCAGATCGTGGCAAACACAACACAGCTACTGGRTGGAAAGGGACGTTAGGAAACTGAAATATCTACAGCTCTGGTATGAAAGAACACTACTCACTTCCACTTAGGTAGTCCCCTAAAAATAAACTCGAAATACTTTTCCCAACAACTAATTATTTAAGTCCTGCACCAGCCCAGTTCATAAATGCATCTTTGTTAAAATTACAGACTGAAGGTGACTGAATAAAAATGGATCAATTAAGAGCCTGGATTTTGCAGGGACAGCAAACACTGAGGGCAAGTRCATTCCTTTACCCTATTGGGGACAACTTCTGCAATGCTCTTACCCTTTGCTTTGAAGGCCAGAGCTTCTTGTTAACTGTGATTCATGCTAAAGTATGCAGAAATTCTCTAGGAGAATAAAACTTTGCTGAAGGTAAAACAACCAGAAATTATGACTCACTTGTAACTCTCAGCCTATAGAGAGTGACAGCTATTTATTTAATCCACTCAGTCCACTGATGGGCTGAATAGATCTGTAAGGGTTCCAGCTCTAYGGAAGGTTTAACTGCTTGTGAGTTCAGAATCCACCTGTGCTTTACTATGAATCACAAAACTGTGGAGCTTTCAGTGAAAAACAAAATTAAAACATCAGAAGGCAAAGACAGCAACTAACCTTGTTGCATACACATGAATGGTAGCATTTTCCAGGAGATATGATGCGTTGAATTGGAATGATATTTTGAAGGAAATCTGTGTAGAGAAATACATTACACATATTAAAAGGAAAAAAAAAAAAAGCACATGCTAATAGGGATTTATAAAATGAAAAACATACAATTTTTTGCTTTTATCTAGAGAATCTTTATTMATATTTTACCAGTTTTCTACAAATCCGAATGAATTCACTATTTTGAATTTGTCCCATCCAAGAAGGAAATCTAATAGTTGCCACTTATTAAAGAGAAGCCTCAAATTTTCACAAACATCAGGAAAAAAATTTTACAGTGTATTAGAAACACATGGCTAAATAGTTCTTAACTGAAAGCAATGGGTCTTACACGAAATTTATCAAAACCACTTTTTTCCCATCTAATGAGGAGGAAACAAAGCTTYAAAGTCTGACTATTACAGTGGAGATGAACTGCATGTAGAAGGCTGCTGGAATATCACTTAATATATGGTAGAACATCTAGAATACCAAAAAATAAAGTTTACAAGGTAAATAAAGAAGAGACTGCTAGGTCTCAAAAAAATTTTCATAGTTATCATAACCAAGGCAAATCTGTCTTAATTTGGCACAACAAAAAATTTGGGAACACTGCCCCAAAAGTTTGTCTTCATATCCTGAAACTTAAGGGTAATTTTATATAAAGCAAAAGTTTTCTAATTTGTTACAATATGGACTTTTCAGCTTAGACTTTTATCTTTCCTTTTATGTGACAACCTTCACTACAAAGTGGTCCAGAGAAAGTTGTCCTAAACATTAATGTTTAAAACAAAAAGCAGCTTTAAAAATATGTATTAAGGAGGCTTATCAGTAAATCAGAGATTATTTATTACTAAATGCAAAAAGAAGTGTGAAATTTCTAAATTTAGGGCTCTGTAGCTAAAGSAAAACTAACAAGCAAAGCATGAAAGGAAAATGAGAAAAATCAGGATTCAGTAAAGGCCTCTCATTCCCTACTGAGCAGAGGTGAAGTCTTGAGGCCTGACTTTGGCAGATCAGGGCTGGCATTTCCACATACCATCTTATTCTGTCTTCAATAATGGACTACAATTTATATTTATATTATACATTTTATATTTATATTCATATTTATATTTATAAATTTACAGGCTCTAGGCTGTGGAAAGCCTGGAGACAGACACCTCTGGCCAGGTGTGCCACTTGCCTTCTGACAGCATCAAGGATGGCAAGATGCATGTATCACCTCCTCACACCCCACAATTGACAGCCCAAATACTGAATATCTGACAGTTTCCCATCTGGGTCTGGCCAGCTGACTTCAAGAATAGCTTGAGGAATATGCATGGGCAGTTTTTGGGATGAACAGAAGAGAAAAGAACTTCAGAGGTGATAGGGACTGCCCTGCCTTTCGAACAACATGGTGCATTGAGAACTTGCATGCAGGGGAACTTTTTACCTCTTCTGCAGGTTTTAGAAATGGATATCCCACTTTACAGGTGATGTTGTGGTTAGATTCACAGCTATCCTTCTGTATATCCTAGAGGGAAAAAGACAGTGAAAGCATGGCAYTGTGCAAACTCTCCTTAAATTCTGTCTGAGCGTCACAGACCTGTTGAACATATGTACCATTGCCACTTTTCACTACCAGTACATTGAAAGAGTCAAAGCCTTAATTAACTAGAACAAAAATGGGAAGCCACAAATTCTGCAAGATAATTTTCATCTAYGAATATTTACAACAACTCTTGCCATTATGCCTTTCCAATGACAGTGTTTGGAATATTCACAATTATATRTCTACTGGGGACAAATAATACAAATTAGTCATGGGGTCTAGCAATCTACACAATCTATAGATTACAAAGTGTGTAATCTATAATTACACACTTCTAAAATTTTGTAAAWATGTTCTTAATGTAGCAATAAAAGTGAATTAAAGAAATAAAAAGTCAATTACTGTCATAGGATCAGCAACAGTTCTAAGGATCCCTGACTTCTCCTAATGTGCAGCATCAGGACTATTGACAGAAAACAAACTGCTCTAAATGCTTCTGACTGGAACTGAGGTGTATTGGTAGCATATCTGCTGAGGCACGAAGGAAAACAGCCACTTTTGGAAATCTGTCTGAGGTAGGGAATGCACAGGCACTGATTTATCCTGTCCTACCACAATAGTGCTTTCTCTATAAGTGTGTGAAAGGAGAATTCTAGGGGCTCAGGAGTTGTACTGAAGAATAACAAGGTATTTCTGGCTCCACAAATGGGCAGACAATTCATAGTGCTGACATTTGGCTAAGAAGCAGGCACTTTTTCCAAGTGCCATTATGAAATTGCATCTGTATTTTATGGACAGGACTAGGCAAGAGTCCACTCATGTCAAAATAAATACACTCTTTTAGAGGCATAGCAAGGAGGGCAGCCCTGGGGAATCTCTTTCATTCAACTGAGATGATGCCCAAGCAGTCAAATTCAGATTTAATAAAAAGACTTCCTCAGACCTCTCTAACAATATAGGTTATGATAAACATGATGAGGTGAAAAAAGACCCTACCTCGATGCCAGCAAAAATAATATTTGGAGAATATTGAACCAAAACCCTGGTATTATAGGCACTGTCTTTTTTGTTCTTCACAGAGAGCTGGATGGTGAACTTATCATGGCGTGACTTTACAATGAATGGAGAAGAGCTGTAAAATAAAGTAAGAATGTTGGACATCTTAACTACTGAATCTGCTTTTCACATAAAGAGAAACTTCTTTCAGTCTCCAGATTATCTTATTTCTGAATTAGAAAGGATGCCCCAGCATTATCTTATTAGACTACAGAATTTATAATTCACATARAAATCAGATATCAAGGAATACATTAAACCCAGTGTAGTTACCTGTCTCCAGCTATGCTTGCTTTTACAATCAGAACAAGATCTGAAATGCATTTATTTTTGGCTCCACAATCTTTTGTGAAAGGAATCTGCAAAAATAGAATGTTTATTCCTAATTTTATTACATTTATATTCAAATACTTGCATTTTGATGCATTAATTAATTTTATCAAGGTCTTTGGTTTAAAAATCAAAGAAGTCTTCCCAAATATTAGCCAGTTAAACATGCCAATATCCTGTAAAATGCTTTCTCATCATTCCCTTCTGAGTGATTTACCTAGATTCTGAAAATAGAAGTTTGAATRATGGCAAGCACCATCCAAATAAATGGATAACACTGTTCTGCTCCATCTGTGTAAAACCTGACAATAAAATTGTTGGTGCCCTCTTCTATCTTCAGTCAGCTGTGGACAGCTTTGTAACCCCAGTATGGTTCACCTGCGCACTGAATCAAGCCTTTTATTCCTGAATACTCAATTAGAGGAAACGCCTCCTGGCCAGGCTCAATAAATCCCCCTCTTTAGACAATTTATGGGCAATAGCTTCAGCTCTCGTGTGGGCTGATTTTTAACTTAAATGCTTTGGTTATTGATACAAAATCTTGCTGACTTACATATTCTGCTATTGAATTTGGCAAGTTGCTATCAAGAACAGGTCCACTCTCTGGATCAGAGAAATTGAATTCCAGCAAAACCTTCACAGAGTCCTGGAAATCAGGCTTATCCTAGAACATAAGAARAACAAAACTGCTGTTGTGGAAATTCACTTTAGTAGCTAAGGAGGTTAWAAAATCCCCAAAAATGCTGAGATAAAGTAATTTTCTGTTACAATGTTGCCATCCTTGCTAGAGAAGCATCTGAGTGCTTGTAATTGATGATAAAACATTTAATGTGCCAGACATTCCTTATAAATATCTACTAAGGTTTTTGTGTATCTTATCACAAAATTTTACATAGTCTGAGCATTTCCCACACAGTTTCATTTAAGAATATCTCAATTGTCAACCCACAGACTTTTGTCTTTTAGTTGCGCTCAAAGTAGCAGTAAGATAAGCATCAGCAACATCACCTTTTGTGAAGCCAAACTTAGGCCTGCTGTTTGGACAAGAAAATTTTGAGCATCCCTTATMATTAGTTTTGCATTATGATACAACTGTGAAGTCACTAAACATTTTAAAYGTGGGTAGCTTACAGTATGCAATTCCATTCACTCCACACATAGGTACAATCTGGGCAAATTTGTGCACACAGTTGCTAATTACACTTCTGTTTTGCAGTGAATAAATATTGTCTATTCCAAACCTAAGTTTTTTCACTTTTATTAGGAGGAATTACACCAATATGCAACTCAAATTCTATCTCATGTGCTCCTGATGAATTTTGAATGCACCTAAACTRCTAACCATGACAGCTCCTTGATTCCACCAAGCAAGTGTGCTTTTAAGACAGACACAGAGACACAGCTAAATAGACTGTACATATAAGTAAATAGTTGATATGTCTATAAATAAATAAATAAATATCAATCAAATTTTAAGTTCACTTCTTTAAGATTGATTCTGAACACAGATTTTGTTGTCCAATTTGCCATTAATGGAATACATATTTGGATTACTCTAGTGTCAACATGAGAAAAATACTTTAAATGATTTACTTGCCAACATGTAGAAGTTATGTTTCGTACATTCTGACCCTTTGATAGTTATATTTTTTTGCATTTTCCTCTCATGGCTTTCTGTGAACAAGCTTCGAGATATTTGTCTTTGTGCATCAAGAGTAATCCAATACTGCAGACCTGAAAAGGAGGTTGAGATCAATACTATGAAGCATTTTACCTCTACACATTCTTTTTTTCCCAAAATACCTTAGATGCCCTTTGAATAGTGAATTTAGAAAAGATGAATTGCATTTTTTAATTAATAAATGCATACAAGGATAGGAGGTTTATAGCTTAAAGCTTCCATAGCTTAGTGCTTATCTACTTACTGGATTCAAATAYATCTTCTTTCGACTTTAGTCTGGTCTTAAAACAAATTGTGGCATCTATGCATATTGTTTTTCTTGTATTAATCTGACAATTTTGTTGCTGAATATTGATGCTTTTAGGTGTAAATTGCATGGAAACATTTACTTCAGCTACATCACGAGACCTTAAAAAAACCACAAAGAAAGTACTTAGAAATAAAAGCAGCAAATTTCTTAAACTTAAGAATGAACTTACAGAATATGGAGCATTTAACACTCAAATACAGACAGAATCACAGAATTATGGAATCRCTCAGGTTGGAAAAGACTTTCAARATCATTGAGTCYGACTGTCAAAAGGCTTATAGATTAAAAGAAATTAAAAAMCCCTTAGAATGAACTTACAGAATATGGARCATTTAGCATTCAAATACAGACAGAATCACAGAATTATGGAATCGTTCAGGTTGGRAAAGACTTTCAAAATCATTGAGTCCAMCTGTCAAAAGGCTTATAGATTAAAAGAAATTAAAAAACCCTTAATGCTCTTGGAAAATAACAGAAGCATAAAATCCACAATTGAAATGAGATTCCTGTGGCACAAGTTGGTGATGCCAAGCTGCAGGACAGTAGCAGACACAGCGTTGGCCACGTTGTGCCAATCCAGAGGTCATCTATTATTTCACGTCTTCTGTCTTGGCTGTGTGATGCTGTGAAAACAGCTGGCAGCTGCACATCTCTGGCACAYTGTCAGCCTGCATTTGCCTTTCTTGCTTTAGGCAGATTACTGCACACCTGTTACTGCCATCGCAGGAGAACTCATCATACAGAAAGCAAAAGAGTGAGCAACAAAAAGAGGAGGGAAAGAAATGTCCTCAGCAGCCAAAGTGTATGAAGCACTAGGRGACTGTTTAAAGCTCAACTATCACTCAGGAGAGGGAGCCCCCAAAGAACTGGAGACAAGAGCAATATAATGGTTTGGAAGAATTAATTATGTATCCTATACAAAGTGTCAGTAAAAGAGAAATTACAGAGCAAACAGGATTTCTCCACAGTGCTGTACTTGTTTCAGAACAGAGACCGGGTGAAATATTTCTAAAAGCATTTAAACAATTCTACAGAGCCAGATCTATTTTAAAAGAGACTGAAGGCCCAGACACATTACTGAGAATGTAACACATGTACATAATGTTATACTTAATCTGGAGGGTAGTGTGCCATTTCTTAGGTTGTGGGTMGATAAACAGGCTAAGAATTGTCCGCAGTTTGCCTCACTTTAAATCTCCTTTGCCCCTGAAATGCATTCCTATCTCATCCTTTGCTCTGATTTAGTTCCCTTTTGGCAATTAGATACAGCATTTCAGTGTTCTAAATCAGCAAAAAATTCAGCTGRTAAAGTAGCTTTCTTCAGAATTTTGATCTCAAGAATGCAGTGAAGGGCATCATACACACACACGTGGAACTTTTACAAAGACACTACTAGGTGAAGCTCAGGAGAAGCTGGGAGCTTGAGGATGCTGGCAAACCTTGACAAACTTGATCACCTACCAGGTGAATTAGGTGAAACAGCAGGACAGGGAAAGCAAGGAGCTGGGTTACCAATTTCCTTACCAGAGACAAAAGCAGTTTTAGCTGCGCTTTAAAAATGAGGGATTTAATGTCACCTTGTTTATTTCTCTTCTCCTTTAAAAATTATAGTGGGCTCACCTAYTGTATCTGAATCATACTCTTATACAAAGTAAATTAATTCACTGTTAAGTAGAAAGCTTAAATTGTTTTTTCCAGATTTTCTGTAGGGAGTCAAACTGCAGTTTTCCTATTAAGAAATAAAATCAGTTTTTGTACTGTCTCCTTTACATTTGAACTCGTGCTTCATACTGTTAATAAGATAATATGCAATATACTGTGAAAAAGAGGACAGTTCAGTTTTTTTCCTATTTCATTTGGTGCCAGAAGTCGAATCAGTTTCTATTTTGAAGATGGTCTAGGAGGACAAATTCTTCATTCCAGGGTAGCAAGATTTTGATAACATTCCTGTATTTATAACTTATACATTAAGTTTCATAATCATTCCTCTAGCGAGACATGAAAACATGAATATTTGCAGTCAGTATCAAAAACATGAAATGAAACCAGTAACCTTACTGCAAACAGTCATGCACGCAAGTTACACTGGTACCCCAAGCCAAAGTTTTTTTTTCTGTCCTCACAGCTGCTGTGAGTCTCCATACCAGAAGAGGGCAGCTCCACCAAGGCCTCCGATGGTAACATCAATCAGCCCGTCATCGTTTAAATCCATTTCTCCGTGCACAGACTGGCCAAAAAATTTCACTTTTTCCCCATCTCCACCTGATGCAATACGCTGTGAAATGCACAAAGAGGTTAATGCAGTGCATTTTGAAGGKTTTTATAGCAGTCAACATGCATTTGACAGCAGTGAGATAGGGTTTAAGCTCTTTAACCACATTAAATTTTCATTACAATACTCCTAAAACAGTTACCATGGGGATGAAAACACTACAGATTTTCAGATTGCAAAGTAKCTGCTTTTCTGGCTGTACAGAACATGTCAAAAGGTTTCTAATGAAAACAGACAAATATATTTATTAGCAATATTAAGACTATGATTAATTTAAACCAGTATGAGTTTAAAAGTATAGAGCAATTTACAAAGAAGCTGTTACAGCTGGTTAAGTCACAGTCTGGTCCTATGTTGGGAAAACATGATTATAAACRTTATATACCTAACAGCAGCTGGCAACCTGCAACATATTACTTCATACCTGTGAATATTTTTTACTGATTGCTTTGCCACGGCCATGATAAATATAAACAGCTCCCCGATGGTCATCCTCCAAGGGAGAGCCTATCACAATGTCATTATATCCGTCCAGGTTGAGGTCCTTCACTGCAGCAATCGCGGTCCCGAAGCGCGCCCCGCACGGCTCGTTCTTCAGGACTTTGCAGGTGTCCTGCTTTAATGGAGAACAGCACGTCTGCTTCACGGGTTCCAGACTCATCTGGTATTCAAACTTYGTCTGTGGAAGAACAGATTTAGAGCTATGTGAACTTCCACCAACGTTTCAGCAATGCAAACTTTTAAGAGCTCCTGTCCGGAAGACAAATGGATGAATCAAACAAAACAATTACAAACCATTCCTAGTGACTAAGTGCACTGTAGAAACTGTGATTCTACAACTATAATTCAAGTGTTCTTTCTGAGCAGTGTGTGGCAAAACCAGTCTTGCTCCCTCTCTGCCTCTAGATACTTCTGCATATTTCTCGAAGTTTGAGGTTCACGGAAAAGCACAGTATAACAATATTTGGATGCTCTTGTCAGTAAACCACTTCATTATTTAGGCAGTGAAAGGAGTTTTTCTAAAGGCATTCTCTTAATCTGACAAGTTAGCCAAGTTTCTAATGAAACACAGATGGCAATACTGTTATTCCAGAACAAAAKATAGCATTTCTTTTACATGGACTGAATTTTGCCCTCAGTAGACACATTACCATGGTCTAACATACATATTCTGATCCYGTGTGCATCCTAGACCAAAAATACACTGACACTAGGGCATGTAACCAATATTTCTCGTGACTCCATGTTAGAAATTGCAGTAGTAAACAGTTGATGCAGCTCCTTTATTAGGAGCTGGATAAAAGACAGCACAGGAAAAACAAACTTAAAATCCCACAGTACTGGAGGACAAAGAATTCTGTTTTCTCACTAACCCTATTTACCAGCAATTTGTTTTTTGCAACATGCATGTAGAGACTGGAAGAATTCCTTGTCAAACATATCCAGTCTCTCCAGGTTCTTTTCTTGAAACAGGATTTTAGGACATCATCATTGTTAAGACATATTTTGATAATTGTTATAACAATACACAATCGTACTGGACTAAAAGAAGAAAACAAAAGAAGAAAAAGTATGCACAGACATTGGAAGAAGAGATTTATCCAATTAAGAAACCAAAGTGTAGCTGGCATAATCCTCAATTTAGTCAGATGTTTMAAAGCTGTTAGAGGTATGGAATTTAGCTCTAGGTTGCTAAACAAGGCACAAGGATACTGAAGACCACATTTCTAGGATGGATGAGCAATATTGTTCCCTAATCCATGAAAGAAAAAGAAACAACATGGTAGAAAAATAATCCTATAAATTTGTATCTATGCCATACTGCAGCTTATAGGATATAGTACTTATCTACATAATACAACAGTAGCGGTCTGAGAATGAAGTTAAAAATTCAGTTGCATTATAACCTCAGTTGTCAAAATAATGTTTCTCTGTTTTTCAAGAGTTCATCTTCCCCAGCTCAAATGATGGTATTTCTTTAAAATAAGGGTAAGAAGGCGTTAAAGAGCATGCTCTCAATAAATATCAGCCTTACCTTGTTCAGACTATAAACATACACTTTCCCTTGCTCCTCTTTCTCAGTTCCCATATACATAGGAGCTCCAACAAGAAGAAGGTCTGTAAATGAGTCCCTATCAATGTCCACTGTGGTAATAACACCCCCAAAGTATGATCCAATCTGTAGGAAAACATAAAGTATTATCAGAGTCCGCAACATCATGCAACATTTCCTTTTCAGAGACCTACTTCTTGCTTGCTATCATGACAAATACTAATGATTAGCAGAAATTTTCTCAGYTACCTAGATTTTTTTTGGTCTGTTTGCATTTGAATGTTTTTCTCAGCTTTCATGTTTGTTATCAGATTTTTTTATTAAGAAGTGGGCCATTCAAGTTTCAACTCTTCTGAGTGGGTGTTTTCTACCTGCTTTGGGGTGTAGGACCTCTTAAGATGGCATTTAGATAGGAGTGTCTTGGGGGAGCTAGTTTTCTCTACAAAAAGACCAAGTAAAAAAGCTTGGACAAAAGCCCTGAGACGACTCAGTACAGTCAGTCTTCAAAATTCTCAAGCTGTCATTATTTGCAGAGGAACAAAATCTACACGGRGAGATGGATACATTCATAGATGGGGTACAGCTATAGGATTTGTCTGATTACATTCACTTCACAGATAAGGAAGATACCCTGCATTTCCTTTACACTTTAAYAGGAAAAGCAGCCTCTTCTAGTACAAGACACATCTCCTCTCACAAAGATGCTTCAAGTARTCCAGATGTCTCAAACCTTAAAAATCACAGAATCACAGAAGGGATTATRTCGGAATGGATCATGGTGAGTCATGTRGTCCAACCTCCCTGGTCAAGCAGGGTCATCCCAGAGGAGATGGCACAGGATTGTGTCCAGATGGTTCTTGAACATTTCCAGTGAAGGAGACTCCACAGCCTCTCTGGACAACCTGTTCCAGTGCTTGGTCACTGCACAGTAACCAATGTTCAGGTGGAGCTCCCTGTCCATCAGTTTCTCCCATTGTCTCTCATCCTGTTGCTCAGCACCCCCGAGCACAGCCTGGTCCCTGCTCTGATCCCTCCCTGCAGACACCGACAGACATTGATGATGTTCCCTCTCAATTGTCTYTTCTTGTGACTCAACAGTCCCAGTTCCCTAGTATCTAATTTAGTTCTCTGACTCTAAAATGTTTGATTGATTGACTGATTGATTAACTGACTTGCAGGCATCATCTATAGGTGCAAATTAGGTAACTTGAATGCTTCTGAAGGAAATTGGTACTGCAGCCTGGGGAGATGGGAGTAGGCAGGTCTTTCAATTCTCATAAGTGTAATATTATCTTAATAATACCATCCTTAATTATACAATTACGTGGGTTCTTTTCTTCTTGGAGCAACAGCTCTCAGTGAGCTGCTATTCAGTGTAACAAGCAGCTATTGAATAGTTCATTCTATCCCAGAAGGCACTCTTGCACAGAACCCTGCTTGTCACAACTCTTTCCTGCCAGTGACATTCCCTTCCACGCAGCAGACAGAGAAAATTGCATGTACAGAGATGGCAACAACCACTTTAATACTGGTAAGGGTTTAACCCTTAAAGAGAAAATTCCAAGGATCTCTGACTCCCATATGGTCCACTTTCCATTGCTAATTATACCAGAGAATCTGCCTAACTTTTCCTTCTATCTTGCTTACAGCTCCCTGTTTCATGTGCTCTTGTGAGGGGGAGTTCTCATCTGAAATAATTATTTCTACTTCTTATGCTGCAAGCCTGCTGTATGTTAATTGTGAATGCATACTTACTTGCTCTCCGTTTAACCTCTGAATTACTTTCACATCTTTTCCTTCCATCTTATAAATGATAACTTGGCCAGTGTGATTGTATCGTGGCTGTCCTGCTATGTACAGTACACCTCCGGGTGTCAGTGCTGAATTCACAGTGTATCCTAGGAAGCAGAAAGGAGGCAAGATGCAGTACACACGGAATGCATCAGAAATACAGGCGCTTTGTCTGTATTTTATTCTAAAACTGATGTTTAGCTCTATTCATGCTAGAGGGCAATAGCAGTTAATTAAAAAGCTTTTTTTTTTTTTTTTTTTTTCTGTCTACAGTCTCACAGTCACAAGCACCACTGTGTTACTAAGCCTGTTCACAGGCTGGTGTAAAAAGGAGTTCACAGCCATGTTCACTTTGCCTTTCTCACATAGTATAAGAAATAACTCATGAATAGATGGTTGAAAAGCTATTTTCAAAGAACAGTTGTCACTGCACTGTCAAACTGATGGAGTCTTCAAAAGGTGTTTATGGAGGGCATTTTGAACCTACCTCTGTTCAATAATAACAAAATTTAACAACTTTGGTGACGGAAGACTTAAAAAATTTGGAGTGAAATCAAGTTCAAGAATTGCAAGTATTACAGAGGATAGGATCTAAATTTAAAAGAACTTTGCCAAATTCCAGTTATAAAAAAAGGCAGCTAAAGGCATTTGGTAATGAAGAAAGTGTTCTTAAGGAAAAACATTAAAATATTCTAGTGTTGATTCTTCACCTATGGAAATGTGACTTATAGGGGAAAACAGAGCCAACAGAACCATGAAGAGTAGAAAGCAAGACCTAGAGGAGATAACAAGGCCATGAAAGCTTTCTGGTAAAAAAATAACTTGCCAATATACAAAAAATATATTATTAAAATATGTTGGTCTTGTTGTTTTTGTCCATTGAGAGACAGAAAATATATTTAAACAAATATCAGACTGAATATTGTATAAGCATTTTTGACTATCAAGGCATAGAAAAACTTGGTAAGAATACTGGAGGAATCTGTGAAATCTTCAAACAGATTAAACATCTCTGTTGGGAAAGTCTAGATATACTTAGATCTATGTTTGGATTAGTTTTCTGGTTGTAGACATTGTTATTAATTTTTTTAAAAGAATAAGAAAATCATGGAGTAGACTTGTTCCCAAGMTGCTAGAACAGATCATATTGTGTAAAATACTCTTTTTGAATGAGCTTTGGGAGAGTTCTTGTAGCGTTTGTTGGAAGGTGTTGCAAGGTGGGCTATTTCCCTTACCTAGATAGGCTGCGAGAGGCTCGTTTCTTTCTGAGTGCCTGTCACGAAAGGTGTCATTGGTTGGCATTGAAATGCCACTGTCCTTCACCATGAGCACGGTGCCATTCCAGTCATAYGCTCCAACTGCCCCAAGCATGATCCAGTCCTTGAGGAAGAGTAAACCAAACAGCCAGTTTTCTGTGTGAGTCATCATCTCTCTGTGTGAATCATCTTTAGACACTCGTGGTTCTGGATGATCACATTTGGGTAAGGCTTCCTGTACTCTTACGTATTTAGCCTTGCTTTTCCTATTACGGTATGGAGCTGGCAATCACAGGGTCATAGAAAGGCTTGGGTTGAAATATCCTGACAGATCATCGAGTTCCTATCCTCTTGCCAGTGGCAGGTGTGCCACTAAGCAGGCCAATTTGATCAGAGCTCCCTTCATCCACAGCTCCTCTGGACATTCTGTTCCAGCACCTTGCTCTGCTCCATGTAAAGAATTTCTCCCTAACAACTCATCTAAACCTCTGCTCCTTTAGTTTAAAACCATTCCCCTTTGTCCTGTCACTGTTTGCCCATGTAAAAAGTCACTCTCCCTCCCATTTACAAGCTCCCTTCAAGTACTAGAGGGCTGCTCTAAGGTCTCCCTGGAGCCTTCTCTTCTCCAAGCTAAATAACCCCACCTCTGTCAGTCTGCCCTCACAGCATAGGTGCTCCAGCCCCCTTTGTGGCCCTGCTCCAGAACTGTCATTCAAGCCAAAACATTGCCCCCTGTTCTGTCACTAAAGGCTCTGATAAAAAGTCTTTCTCCATGTCTCTTAACGTATTTTTAGGGTATTCTCCAGATAGAAAGTGCTATGGGAGCATTAWGTTAAGAGTTCATGTGAAGTACATACTCTCTCGAGCTTTCATTGTTCACAAATGCTCTTTACATACATTTTACAAAAAWGGTAACTGGATTACAGATGCTTCAAAACTTCCAACAGCAATCAGGACTATACAAAGAATTCTGAAAAATTTATTCCAAATTAATAGAATCACCAGCAAAAATCTACTTTGTAAAATAACTTCTATTTTATAACGCTTTGTTTACCGGAGAATAATGAGCACTGAAACCAGCTTGAGACATTTCCATTTCAAAAGAGGAGGCCTGCTGGTCCGTTGTTGCTATTAAATAGAAAAAAAAAATCAAAAATTAATTTGTTTCAATCTGAAAAAGTAACTGGAAATGGTGAAATGATAGTAAAGGATAGYGTAATTAACTAAACCATTCTAATACAGTTTGCCATAGATTTTTACAATAAACACAGAAATAAAGACCCATGTTGAATGCTACTATTAAGTACGGGAATTTCCATTTTAAGATCATGTCTCAGAACTTGTCCAACAAAGTTTCTGGGCTAAAACTGACCAGATTTGAACTCAGGCTGATAGTAAGTATGTTTGGAATGTTTGATTAATATGGTTAAGCCATTTTCCACTTGAGCTAAGTGAACAATAAAACACCAGCCATGTAACCCTGGCCTTGTATTCAAGCAACTAAAGTTTTTTAGGCAGCTGGAGGAACTTTAAATGAAAAACACTTGATGTTTGTATGAACCTTTGCAAAAATAACATAGGAAAATCTCTGCTGTCCAAGATTCTTAAGCCTCAGCGAAGTGCTTGAGAATGACAATCCTGCCCAGAAAAGTACATGAAGATCTGATTCTCTTAAATGACCATGTATAAAAARGGTATCAGGTGGTTTTGTACTAGCTTCAGTATCTTGTCAAGTAGTCATATGCTAGTTATTAAACTCTGACAGGCTGTTTTGCTCACAGGTGAACTCGAAATATCATCAGKGAAGAAAGAATTCTGCCTTTCCTCTCCTTAAACGAAAGACAAGCAGCCGTTAATAGTCAAGGACTGTTTTGCCACTCTAAGTGGCCAAGTAAGGGAACTATATTCTGCAAGTTCATTCTTCCTTGAGAACAAGATATGCTAGCAGGCAGTAGAGGCAAGCTATGAAATCTGCTCTGATGCTGGTCCAGGAGGAGTTCACAGTTTGCTACCAGCTGAGTGCTAAAGCAAACCTTCAACTGTGTGAATGAAACTGAGCCATGGCAAGCATGGCTGCATGAACTTCAGGCATCTGGACTATTAAATAATAGTGAACTTTTGATACTCAGTAACTAAGCCACAGAGGTTGCTCCCTGGAACATGACGTCTTTCCTAATTGTTGGGATTTACAGCCAGTCATAGGAAGGAGACATGATCTCAAACACAAAGTGTTTGACACACAAATGAAGACTATCATGTTTCACAAGATGTAACTGCTTTGCTTAGTCTGAAAAAGTCTTTTATAGGCATRCAAGTCTTAAGCTGCACATCTGCTGATAAACAGTATTTTCATGCAGTAAAGGATGCTCCTTAATGAGCTGAGAAAGACWGGATTCTCACAGCCTGAGGAGAGGACAAAGCAGGTACTGTTGGTGTGGGCAGCTCTAAGTGCTGCTTAGATAATGGCTCTCAGCCCCATTTTCCATCCAGTTTCAAACTGCCAAGCATCGCACAAAAGATATTTTGTGAAAAAACATTTGTGCCTGCCTACGGGTTGGATAAAACATAAAATTGCTGTTAAAAGCAATGTCAATGCCATGAGACACAGGCATATGAAAAAGATCATGTGTAAAAATCTACTGACTGTCAAGTATGGGTTTTTGTTGGATTTGATTTTTCAACTCTAAATTTTCTTCTGAGTTTTTAAAGACAATATCTAAAATGAAAACAAGATTTCCAAGAAAAAAAATCAAATATACTACTATAGTAGCAAGAAGCAATTTAGATTGAGAATTTAAAGAGATTCAGATATCTAATTTCAACAAGCAAGTTTCTTGTGATGCACAGTAGCTCCTATGTACAGAGCTAATTAACTTCCAATTAAACTTCCAGTAAACTGGCTTGTCACGAGAAAGCTGCATGGGACAGAATTAATTTACTTTTTTCCACTACCAGAAAAATGCATGCATGGACACAGTTGCAAATCCAGAATACAAATGAAAGGCTTTGGGACAGGAGAGGGAACTATGCCTGAGGAATCAGCATAAATTGCTTTAGTCAGCATCMTCTAGCTCCAATCCACTGAAGCAGTTTAACCATGCTTTATTTTGACAAAAACTTAAAATCCCATTTTCAGTTTCTATTCTGATTCTCCTGCAGACAGAAAACGTGATTTCTGAGACTTAGGTGGAGGAGGTGACTTTTCTTGTCTCATGTTGCCAGTGTCTTACACAGAAATCTTAGTGCACTCTGGATTCCTACAGAAAATCTGCAAATCAAGAAGCCTTCTGGCAGTAATGAAATTAATTAGCTTGTCTCTTATGCTGTGGATGAAGGTAGTTTTCCACATGTTTTTATTTCTAATATTGAGTGTATTTTTGGTAATACACTCAAGTCAATATAAATAAAAATTATAAATAAGGCAAATATACCAAGGCATAAATATCCTAACATTTTATAATACGGCTATGTTAAATAAAAAGTAGCAATATMTAAGAAATACATATCTGTTACTGCRTCACTCACAGAAAATTAGAACTGAATCAAAGAGTACTGCAGAACCTGTGGATACTTAGAGAGCAACAATATGCTTTATATACCAAAATAAAGGTATGAAGGACATGAAGACATGGATTTTTCATCTCAAGAGTGAGCTAGCATATAAACACATAAAATTTATACAATTTTAATTTTTAATACCACCATCAGTGTAACTAGGTATGTCTGGATATTTTATTAAAAACTTGTTTAATGTTCAAATGTTTTGTATTTTTTTCTTAKCATTAGAAGAATGATTAAGCAGAGTCAAAGGAAGGTTTTTGGAGCTCACTGCATAAAGCAGTCCCCACCAGCAGAGAGTTCAAGCCAGCACAAGATACTACAGTGGTTGGGGGATGGGGTTTCATGTGACAGACACTGCTGAATGTCGGATGGCCACTGACTGATCACAGGGACCACGGGGAGGGTGACAAACTGAGACCATCAGCCTTCTGTGGCAGCTMAAAGGGTTGAGCTATGGCACAAAWCCTCGATTCTGTGCACAAACATTTSCAGAAACTCAGTCATGCTGGGTGAGTTACACCCTTCACCTGCCGTCCCATTAATTAACTTCTTATTCCATATTCATTATAGCTAATAGATGTAACTAACATTTTATTCTGATAATGAGATACAAATATTCTCTCTTTTTTTTTTTTTTTTTTTTTTTTTAGAAGCGTAAAGGACAAATTGAAGAGCAATTTTCAATTTCTGTTTGAACGACTGTTTTTCCATTGAATCTGGTTTTTTTCTTGTAAACAGTGACTTAACAAAAGAGAGCCCTATTCAATCTTTGAAATACACATTGAGCCTAAGTAGGCTAAACTTTGACCTTTAGAAAGATATTAGATTCTCCTCAAATTAATTCGTTTCAAAGCTGAGGGAACAAAATAGTTCAGAAAGTAAAAAGAGAAGAACATATAAACCATATTTTAATAAACTATGTTTATTACTGARAATATTTAGTAATAGCTGAAAGTGGTAATATTTGATCAAACTAAATGATACATTAAAAAAACCCCAACAAATATGTCTGAGAAATACACCTCCAATGTAGAATACCTGAAAATAGTTTCTCAATTTTGTACATTCAAGTCAATATTTTCCTTTGTTCTAGCTGTAAACTATGCTAGTCTAGCTACTTGGAAAGCTGAAGTGTTGAAAAAAATAGTCCAAATAGATGGATGTTTTCTTTGTATGACATGAATCCCTTCAAAGTTGGCCAGTATAATTGACATGAATCCCTTCAAAGTTGGCCAGTATAATTTATAACTAATAAACTCTGTCTCCTGTTACAAGTAGTGTTCTTGAAACAAACAGTGGTTTGGACAGTGTTGCCTCATTTGGATGGAGAATGTTTGCAGACATTATGAGAGAATGACTTTTCGTGTTAAAATCTGAGTACTRTTACCCCTCCCAAAGGAAAATGGTATTTTATTAACTTGAAACACCAAGTCCTTGTTAGCTTGTATAGCAAAGTAATATGCTGCAATTAATAACTAACCAAAAATAGACCCTAAACATTTAGGCAGAAAAACAGATGATCATGGGGTAAAACTGTGGTATGTGGCCATGTTTTTTACCTAAAAGAGGGCAACTCCTATTGACCCAGTTAAAACAGTATTTTACCCTATAAGGCTCTTGTCTCCACAGGCTCTATCTCCTCTGAATATATTCACATTTTTATCTATGATTTTGATGTCTATTATAAAATATTTTAATAATCAGATGGAAGAAACACCTGCAAAATAGATTTTATGCAGCACAATACATTTCAAAGGAAGATAAAGGCAGGTGTCCTTCTATTTGTTTCAGTTTTAATGCAGGCATAAAGTAAAATTTTAAATAATGTCATACCTTCCAGGGCAAATATTCTCTCTCCGAGTGCTTCAACAATGGTTAAAAGAGCTAATTCATCTGACACATTGAAAAAATGCTTTTCAGTAGGCTTACTGGCAATTGACTTTATTTCCTCTACAAATTTCTCAGTACTTAAGTTTCCTCTGCTGTAGCTGCCAAGAATCTAAAGAGAAGAAAAAACAAAACTAAGTTAAGTATACATTTCATAACCCATTTAAAAAGATACCATTGAGTTGGGTTGTCAGAGAATGGGGGAAAAATCGTATCTAACCTTCATTTGCTCAGTTAAAACCATGCTCAAACTGATTTGAAATGATTCTTTCCCAATACGGGCAGAACTGCATGAGGGCTCAGCTGTTTTTTTTTAAATATCATTTGACAGCAAAACAACTGTATGGTGTGATGTCTGGTATCTTGAATTGGACTTTTTACCTTTTCCTTACAAAATTCTAATAATTTATTCTATGATTTGTTGAAGTAGGCCATAATTTAGTAAAAAAAACCAACAAAACACTTCCCAAACCAGAGTACGCAATTACACTGGCTCCTGCATAACCAGCAGTTCTTATAACGTGCTATACATGCAATTAATGACAAGTTGATTAGGCACAGAATAACTCCTTATTCTGTGAAGATTTCTCTTTAAATACACATAATAACAACACTTGCATTCCATGTTAACAACTTCAACACAATACAAGATCTTAGCTTTGGTTTGCAGTTTTCACAGCGCTCCTGCAACAATTCTGGACACCTCAGAAAAAAACACCTCAAATTTCTCTGTTTCCCAGACAAACAGATACTTTTCATATGAGAAAAGGCTACATACATTCAACCTGATTTGAGAGGGAGATAAAAAACAAATTACTATGTTCTAGCATCTCAGCCCACTAGAGCAACTCAAATTTGGTTCTAAATGGTTTTTACTGCTAACAATTGTTGCMACATTGAGGACAACTTTTTCTTTAGTTATCTCTAACTTTATGAAGAAAATCACTGAAAGTTTGTGTGCTGCTGGACTCAACTTTTGTTTTATGTCTTTCTTTAAATTGAGTATAATCTCTTTCTTGAAGTTTTATGGTTTCATACCACCTTATTTTACCAAAAATAAGACAACAAAACAGAAAAAGGTAGCAAAGCAGAGGCAACAAAACAATAGCCCTTCAAAACTAACAGTGAAAAATAGAAGCTTTGTATATAAAATACGCAAATACAGTGGAATCTTAACATCATATCTATAATTAATGCTTCCATATTTCTTGATTGGGTGAACCTCTTCTCATTCAGCTACTAGGTTTGCTTACCATGAAAATGACAGTTTGAGAATGGAAGCATACAACACAGACATAATGAACATGCATTTTTGTCGTGGCTTACATTTGCTTTTTGTTTTTTTTTTTTTTTTTAAATAGGTAATGTTTCTATAGAAATTGCTTAGAAATTGTATTAGCCTGCTCTGCTCAATGTTGCTTTTAACAATATAAGGATTTGATTTAAAACTGTCCCTCAAACTCTTCCTCCTTTTTCTTCACAAAGGCACACACCTGTCATCACCTGGAAGACAGATAGATTGCTTTTCTTGTATGCTATAAAATCAGAAAGCAAATTTTTAATGTTTTTTTCAGCTTTTTCCTTTTTTTCCTCTCTGAAATAATTATATTTCCATAAAGATTCTGTGAAATGAACTTCTAAAACTGAAATTACATTTAGAAGATGAAACATGCTTTTAAGATTCTGAATTTTCCCATTAAATTTCACTTACAGCAATAGCAAATCTCTGAATGTTTTCATCTTCACAATCATCAATCACATCTTGTAATCTGTAGTTGTCATGTGATTCCCCATCAGTCACAATAACCATTACTTTTTGTACTCCTCTTCGTGCACCGTGTTCCTCAGTAAAAGCTTCTTCCCTAAAGGGACCATAAAGCGTTTCAGAGAAAGGCAATGTCAGCATTTAGCATCATATTTGCATAGCAAACCATAAACTAAAAGATTTTTTATTAACTAGGAAGCAGGAAATGGAGATTAATGTTAACCACGAACAAATACAAACAACTGCAATTGGAACTTGCATGACAGCTCATAGACAAAGTTTCACAGGCATTCATTCATTATTCACTCGAGAGCGATAGCAGAAAATACAAAGCCAGATAGTGAAAAATTCTTCCCCTCTACAAATAAACTTCTGGCACCTTAAAACAGCTCTTGGTGAAAAAAAAAAAAAAAAAAAAAAAGCAGCCAACACCCTCCCTTTCCAAAAACCCATGTAGAAAACCATCACCTGCTTCCACCCTACAGCAGCACTTCAAGCAGTCAAAGTATTTGCTCAGCTACAGCGCACCATGCACAGCCGCGATAACGCTGGGGACGTGGCACAAATGGGGTGTGGAGGAAGGCTGGGGCACCTGGTGGAATTCTGCAGCTTGCAAATGGGCAAACAGGCTCTGAGGCTTTGGACAGCTGCTCACCCAGACTCTGGACCTCACAAAGCAAGGCATGAGTAGGGCTCTGGAGCAGAAGGAAGGAAGCACGGCTCCCTCTTTTCAGAAAAATACCACAGAATTCTAAGACTGGCCATATGAGTGAAAGATGAGATTTACCACCGAAGATGGCCAGAAGGGGATGACTGAAAGAACAGAGGAAGCTTTTGCTTTCAGTTTCTGTTATACAAGCCTGCAGCAGTTTGTGGCACATGGGGGCTTGCTGCGCTAGATGTGGTTTCTGAGTACTTGGCATTTCCCAACTGGCTCTGCTTTCATGAACTTGTTCAGATCCTCAAGCTTCTGCTTGTATCTAAGGAAAACGCTACTGGCGAATAGACAAGAATTCAACTGTACACCATATTGACAAAACTTTGGTCAGATAATCAAATGGTTCATCAGAAGGATGCTGCATATTTCACTGAATGGTTGTTTGGAAAAAGTGAATGCAACCCTTTGTGGAATAAAACCATGCTTTCGTGATTGTTAAAAAAGAAAAAAAATCCCAGAAAAGAAAAAAAATATACCAGGATGAYATTGTCCAGTTTGAAATTTTCTGAGAGATTTTGCATTTTCTGCCTGTTCTATGAAAGTCTGATTTAATTTTTATCATAAAAGCATTTCTAAATATTGCTATTSCTGTAATCTCCCAATCTTTAATCTTCCAATGATTGAGAAGCTTCAAAGACTTAGGATATAAAATTTCTAGGCTTGCTGAGAAGTGTAGGCTCAAACATTGTAAYAATCAACTTTGGAATGAAAACAGATTAACATAAAAAATTCTATTTTTTCCTTTTTTCTCTGAAAAACTTGATTTTTTCATCCCTCTACATACACAGTTCCTRCTTGCTCTGAGTGGACATCAGATATTGCCAGCCCTTTGCTTTGGCCTACAACCCTGCTCCAAGTCTATTCTCTTTTCCTAATCCCTCCATTCAGGAGACAGCTGACTTTCGAGGGTCTCATACAAWTGCTGCTCTGGCTGCTGGATAGAGACTGCTTATTCACCTTCCCCCTAAATGATGTTTGCTCAGCTAAAATGAACATAGCCATGCCATGTTTTTAACACCAGAGGTCAGAATCACTGCCCTGTCTGCGTTTGTTTCCCCAGATGCAGGACAGCATCTCGCACGCATACCTGGCYGTGTCGATCCCCAGGGCTGTCATGGTTTGAGTGCCACCCCGCTGCCGTATCCTCGAGGCTGCAGCCATCACATCTTCTGTGGTCGAGTACGTATTCAGGAAAAATTCATGGACTACAGTCTGTCCATACTGAACAATTCCAACCTGAAACACACAGGTCATGTTAAAAACCACCTGCCCTTAAAGAAAACAACGCTGTCTCCTGCAGCATGTGTTTGCACCTAGAGCCAGGASAAGAACTGAACTCTCTTTCCTTGTATGTGTTCGAGCAAGACTAGCTAGATGACAGACTCATGAAACATTTTGAAGTTTCTAAATTGCTTTTTGAAGTTTCTAAAAGGCTTTTATTAAAGACTGGAATAAAGCCAAAAGCCATCTCAAGTCCTTGGTCTTCCTGGCTTGAGGCAACCTGGATCTCTGCTCTCCTCTAGGTCAGGGCAGACCAGCATCCCAGCCACCAGTCACCACTCCTCAAAACTGTTTTTCTTATAGCATGTTAGGTCATGGCTCACTCACAAATCCCTTAATTCCATTCAAATACAATATTCCTACATGCAATAGTTTATTTACCCTAAATCTAGGATAGAAACAGGAAGAGCCAATTATTCTTATCTTGATGAAGACAGCAGGACATCCGTGACATGGGCGTTCTCCCAGCAGGAGCTAAGTCAAAGTATCACCTGACAAGTGCCAGAGTGTAAAACATGAATGAAATGGTGGCTTTGGGACTGGGGCAGGGCAATGTAAAGCTCACAGATGACCTCAGCAGGACAAGTCTTTGTGTGGAAGACCAAYACATGGGATTGTGCAATAACCACAAAATGCCTGAGGGGACCTGCTGCGAAACCAGGAGTGGCGTAAAAAGACGAGCACTATTCTTAAATATTAATTAATTTCTCCCATTCATCTCTGTCAGTTTTAATATCTTGGCAGGTTCCTGACAGCTTTTACTGGGGAGAAGCCACACAATGTTCCATTACCATATTTCAATTTTATGTTACACATGGCAATTTATAGGTGTTATTTAGGATAATGCAGTATTACGTGGCATTTATGTCTCACTCATCTATTATTAAAAGCACTCTAGCATTAAGGTACTGAAGATCAATAAGACCTCTGGGATGTTTTTGCCATCATATTATTTTAGAAGTGGCTTAGTATGTACTTTACAATTGCTTTACAGGGCTTTTTTTCAGGTACTTTCAAAGCCTCTCAAATTCTGCACAATATTTGTTTGCTTGTAGCAGAAGGGTTAGAATTGAATAAATATTTCACAGTAAACATCAATAATATGATCATTATGAAATGCTAGTTACATGTGATTATGGGACTATAATTATAATGGAATGTGATARCAAAATCTATTTCCATACCATTTTGAAAACACAGTCAAATCTGGAAGAACTGATATAAGTTCAAAGTTACGGCAAGTTGCTGCCTTTCAGATATTTGTCTCTTTTCCAACTGCAGCAGAGAGAATGCAGAGGCTGCAATGTTCCCGTGAGCACAAGCCTGTTAACCCTGGGCAGTGTTTACAGAACCAACCAGGGCACTCTCTGTATCATCTCTCAGAGCACTCATGTGGCACTGAATAAACCACAGGCTGAAGATGAAATTTTTAACCTGTTCCCTCCAAGGCAACTGTTTTGTGGTGTGCATATGAAGTGACACACCATTTCCTGAATAGGATGCTGTTAGTCTTTAAAAACACTGCTGTTAACGGGTGATGAACAAGATATTTGCATCATGTCTGATTTTTTGGAGGAGGAGTAATGGGTCAAGGATTCTAGCACCATGTACCGAGTGTAATCAGACTACAGAATGCTGGGGAACTTGTAAGTTTGGATTCATGGGCTCCTTATCTGCAGCTTTGAGACTTTATTGGTACCAAGAAAGAAATCATCTGCTGAGTCCTGCCAGAGTGAAAAGCATCTGCCAGTCTATCATGATTGTAGAGACCCATGTTGGTGTTGTCATTTTCCTAAAAATAGATTACAGGCTGACATTGAGTTGTATCATTTCCTGTTTGAAAGGAAATGTCCATGATCACARCAAGTACACATTTTGAACATTTCCTTCTCAGGAAGTGAATGGGAAGAACATCTGAGTCTGAAAACTGCACTGTGTTGCATAGCTTGTAAATCAGGAAGGAAGGGGGGCATGTGGTTATCTTATGGGATACAATTATCATGTGGGACCCTTCCTTAGCACCAGCTCTGCACACACTGATCATCGTGTTCTACATATTCCATGGCATCAAAGATKAACCATTCCTTGATAAAGGGCAACAAAAAGCCTCTGAGAAAATGCTGCTAGGCTTCCTGTTCCAGTCTCCTCCAGGATCACAGAATAAAGTCCACCTTGTAAAATCAGAGTTATATTCTATTAGATGGCAATGAAGGTTTGAGCTTTTGTAGCATTTTCATCTGAAGGAAAACTACAAGTGGCACATATCTGCGATGCAAAAGTGCCTCTATCAGACTTCAGCAAGCCCCTAAGAATGATGCCTACAGGCATTGTATGTTTAATTTGCAACTGGAAAATGCAATAGTACTACACAAAAGGACATAATTATGCTCTACTCCAGAGAACCTATTATTTTTCCCAACATTACTGACCATAATCTATTGAACATTCTTGTAATTCTTAAGTTTATGTTCCCTTCCCTAGCATTCCATGGCTTTCACATTACACAAGGGAATAACTCTTTAATTGTCCCCAGTTCCTGTGAAAAGTGCTGTTCAAGAGAACAGGCAAGTGAAGGACTGTTGTACTTTGGAACAAAGCAGTTCTCAGGGTTACGATTTACTGTTGTCCTGTAAATTAATACAGATGTTTACTTGGAAAGTACATTCTGGCGTTCCCAATAAATTATTAAGCTAATCAATTTGGCAAAAAAACCCAACTAAAATAACAAAATGAAAGGAAAACCATTTAGTATGTGAAATCACGTTAGCGTTTTCAGCAATGGGATGTGGACAGAAATCAGAAATATTTTTAGATGTACTGATACTTAATGTCAAAGAAAAGCAGAGATGTCTTGGCAAGCATTAACGGATAATAGTTTTTTTTCAAAAGGAGATCTTCTTAGAGATATCTGAACCAAAACAACAAAAAAATTAATTCTCTCATATTTTGTTTACTTGAAGACACAAGTTAGTTGTAAACTCTTGCAAAGATCTTTCTTCATCCTTAGTGTTTGTAATACCTCTTAAATACACTTCTATCCTTCTGGAGACAAAACTAATCGTAAAATATGACATGGCATGACTTATTAGTGTACTGACACAGTCCCTTTGGAGACATAATAAGGTACAGGCCAAACATCTATAACTGCCTATGTCATATATTAATGGAAAAACAGGAACTRTCTGAAAAGGCCTTTCCAGCACAGCTTTAAAGCTAGAATTGAACTTATTCAAGTATTCTGCTTACTCTTTTGAGAGAAATTCACAGAAATTTGTTCATATGTAAGGGATTMAAAAACCTACCCTTCCATATTAAAAAGACAATTATCTCTATAACAGTTAAAAATGAGGCAAAAAAAGGTCAGGAGAAATATTTTGATTTTGTTCCATCTTCTTTTATTTCTGCATAATTCCTCTTTCATTTTCCACTTTTCTATCATCACTTTCCACTTAGTTCTTTTGTCCTAAAACTCAAGATACRCAGCTTAATCATCAGTATGGTGCTGTAGATTATCTGGAGATGCAAAAGAGGAAGGAACGGAAATACTGGAAAAAACCCATAAACCTCAACTTTCTTAATCTGAAACTGCAGGCTTTCACTTTCGAATCTACCAAAACATGGGACATKCTCTCCTGACAATTTCTCTCCTGACTTGCTACAAATCTAATGACCATTGTTCATGGAGGGAGTAAAAGTGGGGGGAAAAAATCTCAAAAGCCTTTAATCAAAACACAGTTTTGAACGAGGCACACCCAGTCTGCTAAGGAGTTATTCTCTAATCACCTCATTCCTTTCCTGTGCTAAACAAACTTAAATCAGTGAAAGTCCACCAATTTCTACAGGTTCAGTAAAAAAAAAATTAAAATGGAAAAATCAATTTAAACAGACAGAAAATAAGTTGTTATGCTTCTCTTCTGTGCTCCCAGAGGAGAGGGGATAAATAAGCCTGCTCTGTTGTTTCACCTCTTCCTCATTGTATAGTCATTTAAACATTTTTTCTGAGAAAAGAGACAGTGTGGGTGGGGGACAGAATAGAAACTCATTGCTAACTTCAGATGTGCCAGGGTTCCCTAGCAGGGGTGTCAGTGGAAAGGAGAGAGACATGTTCTGGGGAAGGAGGAAGGTAAGAGGGACTGAGAAAATTCCACCAAGCCTTTGCCTTCCATTTCCAGTTTTTCAGCCTCTCTCCTCCTTATCCCATTCTTATCTCCCTCTCAAATGTTTCTGCTCTGTAGCAAGCAGATGCCAAAGCTGACGTTCTCCAGTGACTATGTGTACGTGTGAGAAGAGGGGCAGCTATGCCAAACTGTGGGCACAAGGGATTTTGTAGGTGGAGGTGGGAGGCCGCTGGAGTGCTGGCCAGCGAGGGACCTTTTGTGCACGAGCTGAGCCACACAGACGAGGCAGTATTCCAAAACTGAACATAACAGAGGTGTGGCATTGTAAAAATTTAGGAGTTGCTGGGTGAGGAAGAGGAGTGAGGGTGCAGTGGAGGTGATTGCCCTGCATACCACTCCCATGAAGACCTTTGGGCAGAGGACAGGGATGATTTCCATGCAGACATTGCCCCATACTGGGAAGTTCAGATTTAAGTATTTTAAGATGCTACATGTTTCAGTAATCATCTCTCTAAGGGAACAGAAAGATTTTTTCCTTTCTGCTAAATTTCCTTCTTCCTCACAATATCTGAAGGAAATCGTGTTTGAAGCAACAGGACATGATTGTAAAGTTGACAATTTACAAGTTATTT
Organism: Malurus melanocephalus; assembly: GCF_030028575.1. NCBI lineage: Eukaryota > Metazoa > Chordata > Aves > Passeriformes > Maluridae > Malurus > Malurus melanocephalus. The sequence continues at coordinate 33,479 of NW_026624051.1, forward strand.
TGTCAGCCAGYGTTCAGTATAGCCAACAGAGGACCTGGGTGGTTACCTGAAAACCCCAATGAACATGGAAAATGATGAGGGTAATACTCCCTGCAGACAGAGGGATCCTTTACATCTTCTCACAGTCTCCTCTGTGAAAGCAGGAGCTGAATATTAGGAGCTAACCCGAAACTGCAAAAATGCCTGTAGCATATAGTTTATTATAGGAAGTCCTGGAAAATCCTTGATTTTGGGAGGTGGAAAACATAGAAAGGAAAGGAAATGAAGAACAGTTTCTTCTCTTGCTGTTAACAAAGCTTTTTGTGTTAATACGTATCCCAGAGTCAGTGTTTCCCTCTTGCCAGAGTTCTCCTAGAACTGATATTTACATAAACTGTTCAGCAGCCTGTGGGACAAATGCCAGATCCTCAGGGGGGTAATTGGTCATAGCTCCATTAATTCTGATGGAACTGCACTGATTTATAGCAGCTGGGAATTTGGCCCTCTCCACTTATTATATAAATGCAGCTCCTGCCATTAATAACATGCAGCTAAGCAGCCACTCGTTAATTATGATTTCAAGGTTTAAAAGCTGTATGCCCGCTGTTCCACTGTGCTAAGAACACTGCTCCAAGACGCTTACAGCCAAAGGCTGTCCAAACCACRCATGTGTGCCTCGGAACAGCAGAAATGACCTTTGTGCTATGAAGTACAAAGGAAGACAAGAAGGGGCTGTGGAGAGGAAGGAAGTGGGAAAGGACACTACTCAAGCAGCCTCACTTAATGCACTTAACTTTTGTCTCTAGGTTAGAAAGTTGGTTTCTCCAGACTGCCTGAGCAGTGGGGGGAGGGATAGTCTTCCTGCCATTGCTGCTTGATGACTGAGTACTGACTTGTGGTTTCAGCTATTTTGCTTTAGTATCCTGCTGCCGTAAGTTCTTGGAATTGAAGAGGCCCATAGATGACACTATTATACCGTTTCCTGTAAATTGTTTCTTCATCTCAAATTAAAAAAGCATAAAATATCTACCATCTTACCTGTGTTTGCTGAGGACCTATATCCATGTTTCTCAGGAGGCTGTTCAGAAAGTCTGTGACACTCTCCCATGGATAAATGCTGTTGGACCCATCAAGGACTATGACAATGTCCAACTGAGTTTTACACTCTGCAACACAAATTGACATGTAAGAATTGACGCTAACAAGGAYCAGACTTATCTTTGTAATTAGTTACATCCATGTATATCCTTCTGCAGTGGGGCTGAACTGAAATRTTTGATGTTTACTACCCATTCTTCAACTTTTGCATTGTATTTCCTGTGACTCGTGCTCCCTTTATCAGAAAGGGCTTTCTTTTAAGTAAAAATTTAAAAATGGGAGATCACATAACTGGAGTATTTTGCAGGGACCCTTCCCCCACCCTTCCTTAATGTCAATTTTTTTGAAGGACCAGCTCTTCAAGATTTATATACATGTTGCTAAGCTGGGTTTGTATTAGGTCTCAATATGCCGTCATTATTTAAAATGAGTCTTTTGGCCATAAGTTAAAAACATAAGCAACTATTTTTAGCAATTGTGTTTGGATGTTACATAGCACTGTAATGATTGTTTATACTGAGACAAATTCCAAAAGTAGGAAGAATTTAGGTTATATACAGACAATGAAAACATTTACTTAACTTGGTAATGCTGGTAGCTAAGTTAAGCAGTTTTGTTTTTTTTTTTTTTTTGTATGCCTATGTGTATACATTTGTCTTGTTTGGCACTTTTTATTTTCGGACCCACAGGAGAATTCCTGTGGCATGCATACCTTGCACAGACGGAGCAATGGCTTCAACAGTTTCAAAAGTGGAGCTGACATTAGAACAAACTCCAGTGGTGTAATGCAAACGTCCACATTTATAAGCATAAAGTGGTCCACATGCCTTTAAAAAATGAAAAAGGGTGAAATGTTTTTGTTATGATACCCAAGAAAAAAACAGACTTTTAAAATTAGCAAAAAGTTCTCTCTTACCAGAAACCCTCCTTTTGGGTTAGTCACTAAGGTTGTTCCAAGAGTCATGTTTTCTTTTACTTCCACGACGTTAGGAACCGAAGTGGAAGCTATAAATAGATTAAAATGTTAAGTATTTGGGAACATGAAAACAAAATGTTAAATTATATATCCCCTAGTATGGAGCTTCCAGCTTCTAAAATAAAACMCAGACTGACACTGGTTTCATCAAATATTTTAGCACCCTTCCCCCTCCTCCTTCAATTGCAACAATCAAGACAAATTTCTGAGACTGGCTTTTATCCCAGAAAATTTGTCTGGGTTGCTGTCTCAAATAGTTTTCTTGAACCGCAAGAAAAGAAAAAAAAAGTAAAAATAACAGCCCAATGAAAACAAGATACTACTACGCACACACTTTTGTTAATTGGGAAAAAAACATCCATTTTTTCACTTTGTCTTCCTATGACTGAGTTAATAGCTTTTATATTTGTTCTTGTYGTGTTACATTACTGACATTTAGGTTTTCAAGGAACATGGAGAAAAAATGTCACAGGTATATTTAGTGGCATTCATAGTAACAGGAATTTCCTTCCAGTCCATATCAGGTATCTCTTCACTTGAGCAAGAAAATTACACCCATGTCATATTGTGATGTATCTGCCTAGTTACATTTTCATCAAAAGCTTACTGATGGCATTATGAAGGCTCTTGGCTTCAGGGAGCTTTGGAAAGGGTAATCCATGAAATTATGCTCCAAGACCTTTTTGGCTCAATGGCCAGGACTGCCAACCACAGTCAATTAATGTCAGTCATAATAAAGTTTTTATAACACAGTCACATGTCCATTCTAAAATTATGAGCATGTTTTCCACTGGACAATGAGAGCCTTAAAATGAAACTATTTTTAATGTTACAAAYACAACTTCCTTCATATTTAGGTCTGGAGCCCCAAGTAAATTTTCACTATAAAAACATTTCTAATGCATASTTACTAATTAAACATCTCCTAAGTTCTGACCTCTATTATTCCTCTACATGACACAGSTTTATTTCCTTTCATACCTGGTAAGTTCAGTTTTTCGCAGGGTAATGGGCTGTCCCGTCCTACAGGGCATTTGTAGACATCGCCTGTTCTTTTCTCAGGCTGGCCAACTAATGGTGAACCAATAAGTACCCTGCAAATGAAGTAAGTTACCTGAAATGTCTTCTTTCTAAAAGGGCACAAAAATTAGCAAATGAAGTTCACAGAGAGAGGACAGCTGCCAGAAGCTTCACACTTGCAGTACAGGRTGGAGAAAAAGAAAAGCATCTATTATGCCAGCTCAGATGCAACTGAAATAATAATGACACAGAAAGGAAATGTGCCTACATACCATATTACTGAACAGAATAAAATTTTAAGACATTCCAGTGGAAAATGAAAGCAATATAGGTGGTAGATAACAAGTATTAGAAGTAATACAGAAGGAGATACAYGCTTTATCTAATATGTTCTCGGTTTTTACAAGACCTTAGATGAAAACCTGTTTTCAATGCTCAGAAATCAAATGTCAAAGGAGARGCTCAAAAGTACTCATAGGATCAATTTAGTCTTAAATAATGTGGAGCAGCACTGTAACAGACATGTTCTTCCCTCTCATTAATAAAAAATGTTATTAAAAGAAATTTCAAACTTTTAAAACGCAGATAAGCTGAATGTGCCTGACATTGCCTGWAAGCTGATCGGTGAACATCGGGTTCATGCTCCTTTCACAGACAGAAAGAGCCCCAAGAACAGCAGTACACAGTCTGAAAGGCTATTTTGTCTCTTTGCACGAGAGAATCCCAGTGTTTTAGGGGATCCCTAKTTCACTGAGAAACAGCTGCAGTCAGGTTCATGGATCATCTGTTGCAGGAAAGCACTGTCTATGGCACTTAGATATTACAACAGCTGAAAAAATCCTCTCAAGGGTGCTTTCTCTTATTTATTCTTACCTATCAATTTACAAATTTTTGGTGTTAAATACTAATRTGCTGAAAGCTTGACAATTTACAGATTGGAGTTCAATTTCAGAGATATCCAGAATATAAAAACTGGTTTATACTGCATTTGGCTACTGATAGAACCACCATTGCCAGCTCATATTATTGTTAGCCTTTGAAGGGTTTCAGGGCAGTTTACAACAGTACAGCTTACTTTGCAAAACCCCAGCTCCTAGAATGGATTCCATTTCCTGAAGGTCTAAATTAGCTCAAAGAATTATTCTTATTCTCTCGTGGCCCTCATACAAATGTGTATTTAAATATCCTACAGTTGCAGCAATCAAGAACTAGCACATTCGAAGGCAGGCCCTGTAATTTAATTTTTTTGAGCAGTGATGGTCAGTCTGGCAGCCCAGATTGCTCAGGCACTGCAGAAGAGCCTTGCTGGCTGTCACACAGCCTCCTCCTGCCTGTCATTCCTGCATGCCATGCTGGAGTCCCTGGGTTTACCAAGAATGYCAGATTATTGACAAAGCTCTGGGAAAACCAGAGCAATCTGCAGAAAATGATGGAGATCTCATTCTGACCCTTTTTCCATGCAATTGTYATTTCAGTGCTCCAGCCCAGCTATTAGCCTCTGGAGTTGGTTTAACAAGGGAAAAGCACAGGTAGGTGTTTATCAAAACACCAAGAAGCAGTGATATGAGTGAGCATGCCAAAATACAGCCTCTACCTAGACCAACAGGAAGTAAAAGAGAGGTTAAGATAAAGGCTCCAAGTCCCAAATGCAAATATATTACCAGTTGCAAGACATAATGAGCCCTTCAGAAGGGAAGGCAGAGGGAGGCACTGTACTAGYAAATATTTTGACAGATAAGTATTCYAACCGAGTTAAAAAAACTCAGTTCACACAACCCCTGAAAGGAAACTTTAGAAAAAAAATATGACACAGATTATTTAGGTAAAATAGGATTAATTTCATTGCAAATGCATTAACATAAATGCATTAATGCCTGTTTCTCTCTCCCAGTCCTTCCAGATTTCCTCAGGACTGTGCACAAGTTTAAGAAATATGCCTGACAGAATCTGWCCCTAACTTGAAGACAAAAGTACACCACCTGAGTCACTGAATAACTGATAATTTGGAGTGTTCATTCAAAAACAAACAAAAAAAGAGCTTACCATTTCCCCTCCTCATTTTCATACTGTTGGACTGTGTACCCAAACATGTCTTCCAGAGGCCCACTGAAGGTCAGTGCATTTTTCACATCAACATTGGAAGTGCAAACAAGGTGAAAGAGAGCTTTAAAAAAATAACATTTAAAAATAAATTAATATGTAGCCGTACAAATGAACCCAAGTACTTCCAAGAAATCAAGGTTCAATTATGACTTAATGGAGGTATGAGAAAGTTGAAAGTGGCATTTGGGACATATGTAYCACAGCTTGTAAGAGATTTAAAACACATTTCCTCAAATACAGATATGCAGTTAAATTCAGAGCTGTTAGCAACTGGATTGCTGTATCCAAAACATATTTTTCAAAGTCCATCACTCATTTAAAAATCACAATTCAAATGACATTAAGTAAAATATTATCACCTTTAAGAATAAATAAGATTTTAGTTATTTTCCTTTTAGCTCCTTCCATTTCTAATGCAAGAATTTAACACAAAATGTTCCTTCCCTTATTCATGTAAGCAGTTCTTAAGGTTACTTAAATTAAGAATTAGCTAATTTTTAACACTTTGCAGAAAAAAAAAAAACATAAGAAAAGAATGAGGAAAAGCTTTTATTTGTATTTAATTTTAATCAGTGTTAGAGAAAAAAAAAATAAAGTTTCATCCTAATTCCTATAAACCATAGGAATTGYATTTGGAAAAGAATAAAATAATAAATAAAATAAATTTTCAATGCAACGATATGCTGATGTGTCCATAGTACCTATGTGTGGTTATTTGCAGAACTCCAATACTTATGCGTTTAGGAAAAGTTGCTATACAATGGAGATCTTGGACTATGAAGAGATCAGTCGAGAGCAAATGGTTCTTCTGACTGAAACCCTAAAGTTCAGTGATCATCATCAATGGAAATACTCCAAAAGTTCAACTGTACAGAAAGTTTCAAAAAAATTTGATATGCAGGGTAAAAATCCAACTTGACAAAGTACCTACAACCAACTGCAAGGCTCATTAAGAAGCAAAAATCACTATTTATATCTAAAAATAAGGCTATTTATCTTTACTATTTCTTACAGTGATCTCTTCTATGTTTGTCCTGTAAGTCAGTTTCAAAAGTAACCACTGACTCTGCTGCTGCAGTTGTATATTTAATTCGCAAGAGTCAAAAATTAGGTGAATTTGTACAACCTTAAGACTGCTTAAAAACATAAATATACATAAGTTTAATTTCATTTTAAAGAAGCATTTCATGACCCTTTGCTGACACTTAAGTTACATAAAAATTCCCAAATACCCAATACTTGCTGCATGTCAAAGCATCTACATAATGTCCAGTTACTAAAACACATCTGTGTTATTCACCATTGATTTGATGAAATTCTCATGGAAAGCTTGTTACTATAATTAAACTCCCAAGTGGTCAATGCTAATCTGTCTCTCTCAGCATCTTATTTCCTGCTTAATGCAGTAAAATTGTCACAGAAGACCATTTGTCATTCARTAGGTATTTCCAGTTTCACTGGACAGCAAAAAAAGGAAAAGTTTCATTTGTTTTATTTTAGTTTTTCTTCCTCCAGTCAGGGTCAGGAAATATAAAGAAGTGCAAAAAACTAAAACAGAGATTACTTTTATTCTTCAGAAAGTATTCATTGCAAGTGATAAGAAAGAATTAGTTGTTGACAGCCTGATGGAAAATAATTTGTTGGGAAATAATTTTGTTTTCCTTAAACATTTATGTTTGAAGAAAGTCTGCTATGCCTGTTCATGTGCAATAGGTGTTTCCCTCCCCCACTCTCAGTCATCCAAGTGTAATTAAARTGAACAAAACCAGTTTTTAGGAACTGAGTCAAGTTACCACTAGTTCAAATTTTCTTTTGTTAAATTTCAGAGTAAAAACAATTGCTATTGTTAATTTTCAAACCATATAAAAGATTGTAACCRTGTCATTTAGACTCACAATCTACCTCCCAGACAACGAAACAGCACAAATGAGTCACCTGCCAAAGTAACTGTAAGATCATTATTTAGTTGAAGAAGAATGGTAGAAGCAAAATCTACCCATGTTGACTTCTCTCTTTATGAGCTCCCCAAGTCTGCTTGCTTTAGCCTCCGAGCAAGAGGGACAGAACATCCTTCCAGAGGTCCTTGGAGGCATGCTCTTCTTCTTTCCTCTTTCCAACTTAAGATATTCTTCAACATTTACCATGATATGAAAGACTAAAGGCCACAAATTCCAGCTCATTTGCTTTCTCCTAAAGCAACCAAAGATTTCATGTGCACTCCATGCTCTGTTCACTTCACCCACGATATCCTCCACCATCACCCCATCATCTGCTGGTAGAGAAGCAGTTTCATCACTATGATGTAGTATTGACAACTATTGATTTTTACTCTGTAGTCATTAATGGAAATGGCCTTGAAGTTTCCTGAAGTGGTTGTGCAACATTCTCAAATATCATTATTTTAATGCATGCATTTCTGATCCTTGTAGTTGCAACAGCTGAAAATATGAAATGCTAAAACAAGCAAACTAGAAGAGGAATAAAAAATGCCCACTATTTGCCACCAACCACCCAAATCCTCATGCTAGGGAGTGAGGTCAAATAAGAATAAATAATAATAAGGCTTTCTTCTACAAAAATAAAGCTAGAGGAACSAAAATAAGCTAGATGGGCCAGACTGCCCAAAAATTATAATGAGGTGATGGCTCCATGTAGCAGAACAGACCTGTAGACATTGCTGGCAAAGAATATGTTGGAGGCCAAATGTAATGTGCTCAATGGGGATCTGAATAACATAATGGAAGACAAAACCACCGCAGTTTACAACCCACACAGGATGCACATCTGGTTCAGGAAATCCCCTTAGCTGGGGACATTTGGAAACTGGAAGAGGAGCATTACATATGCTTGCTTGGTTACTTTTTATCTGTGGCTATCAGCACACATGTACTCCTGCAGAAACGACACCGGAGAAAACACTATCTCAATTTGATCCAGGATGGCTGTCCTTTTGTTCTCTCATCTTCCCCTTCTATCTTAGCCAGAAGTCAGATGTTTTGAGGTCATACACAAACTGTGTGGCTTGTTTTAATATGCAAATTAATATGCAAATACTGCATGGCCTTTTGTGTCTTTCATGTTTTATGAAACATCATGAGCATAATGTTTTTGCATTAAAGTAAGGGTCATGATATGCAGTGTAAAATTAACTTATAAATAAATAGTTAATGTTTTTAAAGGTAGCTTGCTGCATTTTCCATAGATTCTGTAAAAGGAAATCTTGGAAGTCAAAGAGATGTTCAAACCACCAGATGGTAAATGGAAAAGTGGAGTTTACCACGACCTACATGACATACCTAACTAACAATAATCTACTGATTTACGGCAACTTGGCTTTACTTCATTTCTTAGTTCAGAGAACATTGTACACAGCAGCTGATGATCCATAGCATTTAAAAACACTACTGATTGTGAAAATTATATTAATATCTAGCTTGAATCTATCAAACCTCCAGTTGCTGTCGAAGATGGCAAGCATTCCCCATTGTTTCTAGCCAACTTGTGTATGAATTAAGAAGACTATTGGCAGAAGCAGTGGAAAAAGGGGAGCTACAGGGAAGTTGGAGAGGATTCTCTTCACAGTTATGGGTATTAAGGAGAAGAACATTTTTCATAAGGTAGGTAGTATTTGACTTAATCACAAATAATGTAGTTTGAGCTATTTCATGTTAAGTTAACAGAACGATTGCAAACAGATCAAAATTCACTAACACAGTTCAGAAGTGCGGAATATAAATGTTTTTCAAAGGTTAAAACTGAAGTTCCAGTTTTAACTTCATGCTCTCCAAGAAATGAGGCACTGCAGAAAACCTGGGGTAATGTCCCTCTCACTGCTGATTTACACTGAGCAGAACATGAGMTGATGCATGTGCCATTCTTTGCTTAGCACAGCTTGTACCTATACGTGGAAGGTTTGCACTCAGTCACCAAGACGACAACACAAATATTATTTCTATTACAAACCTAGAGTAGTAGCTCATACTTGTCCAGTAGCCACTAATAAATTTTTTTTCTGTTTTATTTAATGAGTTCTTTTAACTAAACGTTTGTGCTGTCTGGATGGTTATTCTGCCTCTTAACCATGCAAAACTACACTTTTCTGGGATGTGTCCACTAACATATAGCCTGGCTCTCTACTCTAAACTTAAAAACACAGAATTGGGAACCTTATCTTCCTAAGAAGATGGATATAAACATAACTCAATCTGCAGAACAAAGCCTAACACCTGGTTCTTTACTGATGAAAAATAGATCATCACAATAAATGACATCATGAAGACCAACTTAGACAAGGGAAGATAACTGAGTTAGGATATTTTAACTGTGTATRGTCTGTGGCCAAGAACAATTGCATACTCTATAAATAGAGGTTATGCTGAGAAATACAAATGTTTTCTTCCAAAAACAGGAAAGGACAAATTTACACTTAGCATTGTACAGGGCTAACACAGTGGCTGGGCACTACTTCTCCCTGACAGCATGTGGTCACCAAGTTATTTTTGTTTCATTTCACACTTACTGCTACAGCACTTCTGGTATCTTTATCAATTTATCTGCATTTGGCAGAAGACTGCAACGAAGCATATTTAGGTGCATCAAGGAGCACATCAAAACTAGTAGAAATTTTTGCATAATTATGCACAATTGGAAAACATTGGGAAATATGGAAAAAAAACAAAGTTAAAAAAATCAGACTGTCACCATTCTGGAATACAAAAGAGGATGCAGAAATTTAAGCTGAAGATTAAAATGAGATTACATATATTTAGACATCTTGGAAAACTAAAAAAAAAAAAAAAAAAAAAAAGCCTTAATGTTTGTGTAGCATGTATTATCATCAATGGTGTTGTAAAGATATTTTAAAATCTGTGAACAACAGAGGTGTGCTATACTGCAACAGGGAACTGTGGATGTGACCAAAATGTACTGAAAGGTAAGTGATATCAGAAAAGATGTCCTAATTGTAATACAGTAACTGGCCACCTTTAAAAGTATTTTACATCAATGTTGCAAAGATTACTAGTCTGATAATCTTAGAAAACCTATGAAACARCCAGCATAAAAGAATGCAAGTGGGGTGCTGGTAAATGTGACTCAGTGAGGGGGACCACTGATGTGGCCTCCCATAAAAGTTTATTTCCAAAATGGTGGCCAATAGTATCACACTCTGCAGTTTAAAAACTCTTTCACTCAAGGGAATTGATAGCACAGTGTGTTGGCACCTGGAAAGCAGAGCTGCAGCTCTCAGCTGGCTGGAATGAGCCAGCACAGAGAGCAAACTGTGATCTGAGTGCGCTGAGCCTCAGCAAATAAAACCTCCTCAAATCCGTATCTTTCAGTGGCACCGACCCAGCACCATGGATTTGATGCCTTAGGATTTTTAGTTTCTATATTGTCATGCGTCTGCATTCTTATATTTCTCTAGTACCACACTAAAACTACCATTCTCCAATCTTTAGACAAAACAATCCCTCTCTGAGCCTGAATCCAAGGACACCTCACTGCCTCAGAGCCTCAAAATATGTAAAGAACAGCGAATTGGAGGGGAGCAAGTTTGGGGTGGTTGACATCATCACCTGAAAAGATCATTGGAGAATTAAGACCCATTATGTTAATAAGGCAGAACTTAGAAAAGGTGAGGATCTCGTGACTCAGTATCCACTTTGGGTGTAGCCTCAGGATCAGGAGGCTTTTGTCTGCCCTAATGTACCAATAGGCCTGTTAGGCCTGTATTAAAGTTGTCTATTCTCATTCTCTTAAGTTTGTCTGGCTTCTGTTTTGGGTGAGCCTGACTGATAAGGCATCAGACTCGGGTCAGGGCTGGACTGCACCTGGCTGGTAGCAAGGAAGATTAAACATGCATCTACTTGCAAAGACATACCTATGGAAATGCTATTTTTAATAACGGCTCAGACATGTGAAAGCAGATTATTTGCTGGACCAGCAAATCTACACATTTTATTTTTTGCTTCACTTGTGATAATGTCACTGCAGAACTACACAGCCTTTTCCTGTGAAAAAGAGATTTAGCCACTGACRTGCCAAGTGGAAGAAAATATGACAGCATTGTACAATTGCTGCCTGTGAGTTCAGGGGCCACAGCGCTCTGGCCTCACTGCAGAAGGCCAAGGAGGCTGAGGCAGGAGTTCTTGTTGCATTCAGTTCTGCTTGGCTAAATATCAACATATTTCAAAACAGACTGTATATAATTAAAAAAATCAAGTTCAGAAACTTTTCCAGTAGTGCTTAAATCAGCCTTCTCTTTCTCTGGGCTACAAAAGAACTTTTGTATAATTTTGCCTCCAGCTCTTTTTCTTTAATCTTTAACCTTTGAAGAGCAAAAGACTGACTTTCTGGAAAGAGACTGAATAATTAATACACCATATCTTAATAGAAGTAGATAAATACCCCAAAAGACCAAGAAATATATATTTGAAAGCAATTACAGATTCAGTAGCCATATGCTTTTCAAAACCAATTAAATGCTTGGTACAACCCATTAAATAAAGCTCTCTTTACTGGTTTTGTGCTACATATTTTGTGCTGGAAAATAGCTTTATAATTCAGTGTCAAGTCTGAAAATATACTGAATCAATGCTTTGTAATGTGGTCCCAAATGAATAACACTATGCAACAGGCAAAACTTTTGGAAATATAATGGCAGAGACCAAGAATATGTCCCCCACTCAATTAGCAGTCACCAGAATAAAACTATTTTGTTCAAAATTTGGCACATGGTCTTTTCATCATCACAATCCTCAGCACTTTGCATTTTCTCACAGAAGGAAGAAAAAAGTCTTAGAARTAGGCAGTCACATACAGGAAACTGTGAGGCTACTAGACTTGTGCAGAAGCACAAAGACTTAGCAAATAAGTAGCTTGATGAAAGTGAAACAACTTTCACAAAATGTTTCATCTTGTCTCCAACGATTTCCAGTCCATCTTGTGGATGTAATTCTTTCCTCAACACTTCACACAAGTCTCTACAATCTCTGTGTTGCCCTCAGTGTCCATCCTACTTTGCTATTTCCTCACAAAAGCTCACTGGAGCTTTAATTTCCTACCTTTTAGCTTTATTTGTAAGGCAGAAACCATAGTTAAAATGAACATATATGATATTTTCTGAAACAGAACCTATCAGTAAGAGACAAGTAGGACATTTAGTTTGGTTTTCTACAAGTTTTAAATTTGTTCAGGTRTGATGAATCCCAGTTTTGCTGGCTGATGTCCTGCAAGCTTTCCATTGGGTAGCTTTCCTGAAACCAGCACTGTAGGTCAAGTACACCTTGTGTTGCGGGAAGCACAAGATACCAAGCCCCAAAGTCACTTCTTCCATAGTGATTTTTCATTTGACTTCACACTGTTAACCAGACTGTTTTTCCACACAAGCACACTTTATATATTACAGGTTAACTTTGTTGCTCTTAACCCAAAAAAAAAACTCCACCTAAATAGATCCAATATGAAACTTACTGTTTCCTTTAAACAAGAGTGGCATGATGGTAATTGAGTATCAAGTGTTATTCTTATCATGTGAAACAAGCCTAATCTTTTTCTTTTTTTTTTTTTTTTTTTTTTTTTTTTTTTTTTTTTTTTTAGCTAAGTAGCTTGCCACACCTTTTCTATGTTATCAAATCACATAAATCATGTCACTTCAAACAATAGTTCCTCTAATTTTATGCCTGTGATTCAATACAAAGATACAGCTGGCTTGTGCAACAGGTAGCCCAAATGATTAAGCAGGTCAACCCATCAATATATGGTTAAAAAAAAATTACCTGACCATCCGTACATRGTAACACTTTATGACAGTCAGCAACTGGTTATCTTAAATGTTTCTTTCAATTAGAGATGTACTTTACAATACAGAGTTTACAATGCAGGGTTTACTTCCGAATTGAAGCCCATCATAGAAACACATGCAAGGATGTTGAATTACATCAGAAATTTCCAGGCAGAGATGTAAAGTGTAATACTGTTTTCAACAGTGTAATTTGTGATMCAAAGAAGGTTTATTTTGAGAAGATGGAGACTGGTTACTTTCGTAATTGTGCAACGTGGCCTACATATTTCATTATTTTAGTATTCTAATACAAGGACTAAGGAAAAAGAAAGTCCTGAATACTCATGACAATGGTGAATCCTTTGATTTGAGGAAATTACTACTTGTCAGTGTTCAAATGTGAATTGCAAATGACATTGTCTACATGTTTCTCAGTTTCTTTTGAATCTACGCTCTGTACTTGTTTTCCTCCTTGCTAAGTTGCAAGCTGTCTTTGAAAAAAAAAAGTCAAAACCCAGAAAAACTGCAAAATACTGCAGGCAAATGAATGCACTTCTGAGGGTAGATATATTGCCACTGTGCTATTATTTACACATAAAAACATCCAAATAGACTTCAAGAGAATGTGAATCATAGCACCAGAAAAGGTCCMCAAACAAATCACTCTATCTGAGAAGCCTGCACTTCACCCGCCTACCCCATCAAATTTAAAAACCRCTATCTATAAAATGCCCCAGGACAGAAACTCCTTCCAAACGCTGTGGATAACATGCAAATCTGCGAATTGATGCAAAAAATAATGCCTAACTAAAAACTCGTGCTACTAACTCCTTGCCAGGACTGCAAGTGTGCTCCTTTCCCTCCCTGAGAAAGGATCTCTCAAGGTTACTCCTTGAGGAATTGAAAGATTCCTTGCAGCAGCACGTTCTCAATCAGTGATTAACAGCATGCTAAACTTGGGACTTATTAGCTAAGTGATACAAAGGATTGATTGTGCACATTCAATCCTCTACACATAAACATTGACCAAGTCTAGAATCAGGAGCACACCTAGTTGCACCTAGACTGATGCCTCTCTGAGAGGAATTTAGAAAGCRAGTCCTTTCTGAACCTGGTGATACAACAGAAGGGTCTCCCTGACAGCTTGATCTGCCTCTGCCCTCTACGCTCTTAATAGCCAAGTGTACTTTGCTATCCAACCTCTCAAACTTACCACTAAATTTTCTCAATTCACGGTTTTATAACAATAAAATATATTGGTGATTCACTCATATGAGTGAAGTACATCACTCCATTTGTGACACAGACGAAGGACAGTTATTTTGCCTACCTGRCTTGGTTTCTTTATTGTTTCATTCCCCCCTCCCCATAGTCCTCAGAGATTGTTGGGTTTGTCAAAGTCTTAAGGCTAATACTTCTTCCATTTCTTTATTTCACAATGACTACAAACTCCTGTCTTTCATCACCTTGGGGCTGAGCATAATCATTGGCTCACTCTCAACTAAATCACTCAAGGCTGCAGGAACAGAAGAAATCCTCCAAAAGGAAATGCAAATATCCTGATATGACACACTCACACCAGCTAGAGCACCATAGAACTTAAATCCAGCCCAGTTTTTACATAGTACAACAAAAACACAGATTGTCTGTGTAAAATGCACCAATATTAATTAAGGTGTGATCCAATTTTTTTTAGAGGGCAATGGAAGGGGAAAGTTGGAAGCTCATGAATATTTAATTTTTTTCCTTAGGCCTTATACAATTTTGCTATGCGATTGTGGGGGGAAAAATCCAAAAGCAAAAAGAAATCTTGACCAAACAAAAATGACAGAGACAGGTAGAGCATGGAGACACTTCAGAATTAAATCTTAGACACATATATTAAAAGGAAAAAAAATCAACTTGAAAACTGTAGTTAAGCTATTTAGAAGAAAATTACCTATTCTTGCTGATAAAAAAAAAGCATCTATGACTATTTTCTTTGTAACACAACAGAAAATTAATTTTTGGTTTATCTGAGCCATGTTCTAGCAGAGTAAGAGGAAATTCCTRCATTTCTTCTTATGTCCTGGCTACATAAAACAGAGTTCTGTTTCTCTGTTTACCAGATGTATTCCCATAATACAGCAGAGACCTGAAAACACTTAAACTTCAAACTGCTTCTTAGCACTAGGCCTTTGATTGTTTTTCAGACAAACTTGTTATATAAAGCTAACAGGTTCCAGAAAAAAATGTAAATCAAAACAATACTCACAAAAATGATCTCCATTTAAAAGGCACAAGGAAATACTACAACAGGCTTGCACAGAAAACACTTCTACTAATCTAAGTATCCTAGTAAAATTTAAACCATTAAAAAAAAATTAAGTAACTGTATGTGCAGCTGAGAGTAGAACTTGAGGGCATGGGATAAAACCTATGCAAATTTTGAAAAGTTTAAAAATGTTTGACATGGAGTTTAGACTGAAAATATGAACCTGATCCAAATAATTCCCTTTTCCTATCACATATGTCAATTCTTTGCAATGCATCAAATGTATTGTCAATAATATTGTCCAAATTTTTTTTTCAAMCTTTTTCTCCTGTTGATAACCAAAAAGTTACTACAGTGAGAGCATAGTTGATAAGAGATTGCTACAGGCAATAATGGAGAATAAGTCACATACTTGTTGAAATGCTGGAATTTCACCATGAATGGTCCCCAGATGCTTGCTCTCTCACAAGGTCAGATGGAAATGCCTCTTCATCCCCAAGTGCACAGAATTTGAATGCCTACAGGGCAAGCCAGCCTGTCCTGCAAGAGCACGAAGGAGCAGGCTCTGCCTGTTTCACAGATCAAGTGTGACCTGCYCACAGCAAAAGCCTCAGCCTGTTTCAGGTACACACCAGCACGGGTATTCACAGTAGTGACCCTCCATTAAGACATACAGAGCTCTCCTGGTTCAAAATTTACAACTGTTCACTGCTAAAGGAGGAGAAAATCCTCAGGCAGTCTGTTTCCTTTCTTGTCTCTACTCATGAATCAACTTTGATAGGAAATCTGTTATTGCACTGGACGATTTAAAGAATATGGCTCTGTGATAACATGAAGTTTACACTTGTAACTGAGAAATCCAACAGATAAGAATGTGGGACTGTGAATTATCCCAGTGATATTAAAGCAAATCTTCCATGAACTGAACCATAAAAATAGCTGCCTAATCTGGTAAAGGCTACAAAATCACCACACATGTCATGAAAGACATGCACTCTAAGAAAAAAGGTTGGTTCATTTGGTCAAAGAAAACCAAAAGAACTACTGGTATGGTACTAGGAATTCATAAAACTGCTGTAAAAAGTATCTATTTGCCTAAGCAGCTTAGGTCATTTTATGGTCTAAGATAATCACAAGGACTTTCATAAGATGATGTTTCATATGATAGTAGCTCAKCTCCAGTCTAGCTGTGAGGTGAGCACGATTTACAGGCAACAGATAAAACTGAACTTTGTGTAAATGGATTCCTGTACAAGTRAGTAAGGAACTGGCACACAGTGTTCATCTGAGATCATCAGTAAAAAAGACAAAATCAAAATGCCAACTTTCCATTCGTATCACTCAGCTGAAAAATAGAAGATGCACCTGTAGCAAGAAACTTATTCCTTGAAATAATTATGAGTGACATGTTGGAATAGAGTATGGTCACAATYAGTAGCTGTTTCATTGTCAATTCACAGTGCAGTTGGAAAATGAAGCAATTTTTAAAATTGCAGTAAAAGTTTTTGGGCATTATTATACCAATACTGATTTGCAACATTGTGAGAACTTCAGCATAATACGCGTCAACAATATCTACTCATTTTTAAAGACTCTTGCACTCAGGTACCAATAAGAGTCTGAACATCTCTTTGGTTGTTACCGTTGCTGTAGGGATTTYTCTGGAAAACCAATTGAAAGCACTGCAAAATTAATCCTAGATCTTTTTACTGCAAATGTTSCTTTTTATTGGTCAATAAACAATTCAGGGAAATTTGGAACCAGCCATGAAGACATTATAAAAGGAAGGTTTGTTTCCCCCCCAAAAATTAGAACTGGATTCTAGAGGTAGAAAAACATCCTGTTTTTTAGATGCAGTTTAAGATAGAGTTTTCTACATGAATTACTGGCACTAATAACTTCCATTTCCCACCCACAGGACTGAAGTACACCCATGATTTTAAAGATATCCATCTGGCCCTGGCGTATTCTGAAAGTATCCTCATGATATCAAGAACCTGTGATATCATGATATAAAGAACCTGTTACTCTCTCCTTCAAACATCTGCCATCACCCTCAGAGAAGTACCATGGAAGTTTAATAGTGAGGAAATTGTCCAAGCCAAATTGAAGTTTGCAAAACTAAGGTCAGTTTGGGGGTCCTTTAAGAGTGACTCAGTCTTCTAAAGTGAACAGGAGCTGCAAGTGTTAAAAAAAGGATTTCCTAAAAAGGTATAAATGACCCTTGTACCACCAACCTACATCTCACAACACTCCTCTTGCAAATATGTGCTACCTCACCATAGATTAACATCACTCCTATGCAACTAGCACCTCAACCACAGTTTCAGCAGCAGAGACTGGCAGATCACTTCCAGCTTTTCCTTCCTGCCCAGATATGAGGCAGCACAACAGTGCTGATGCTGTGCTCTTTTTATTCTTCTTTTRTCTACAGCTCTTTGGGTACCACAGTTGCCTTTGTATGAAATAGAATTTTCCAAGCTGTGCTGATTGATACAGAAGACCAACTCACAGCTGCTCACTTCAGAATTACTGGAGAAAACATGCTTTCTAAAGGAAGCACATTTAATGATCATTACTTCAGTCTGATGACTGTTTACAAATAAAACAATAAAAAAAATTATTTTTAATAACCTTTAAAGCTTCTGGAGGACATCTAACTGGCAGAGATGGAAAGGAAAGTACTCATTAAACCCTTATCAGGTGTAATCTAAGCATTTTTGCATCATTAGCTCAGGCAGCTAAYCCCTGTCTGACAGCAGGTCAGTGCTGTGGTGCAATCTGGTGCAATTGTCCAGATGTAGTGTGAACATATGTGCTAAGAATTGAACAGACATAAACAGGGCAAAGCAATGCTCTGCTAAAATAAAAACAGCTCTGCTTCTGTTCCAAGCATGGGTACAGCACTGCTGAATTGATTCCTATCTGCTGCTGGCAACTACATCACATTTTTCAGGGTAAACAAATTCCATATAAAAGTGACCTTTTGCTCTGATTTTTTCTGACTGGAAGGCTGTTCCAATTTCTCATTTTTTCAGTAGTCGGAACTTTCTGCTCTCTAATATACATTTGCCAGTTCTTAAAAGTGTCTAAAGTAGGAAACAAAGTAGTTTAAAAAATGTTCTAGAAATAAGCAAAAATCTCAGTTTCAAACCACTACCGTCTAAAGTGCTAAGCATTTCTTCAGTGACTATTTCCACACCTTTCAAAAAAAGAGAAAATTGTAAATTTGTATAACCTATTTCGACAAGAAAGGCAAGTCTTCAAAATTAGGAAAGGTTGCACTCACAGTTGTCAGCATTAACTGTCAACACTAATTTTGTTTTTTCTGGAAACTTACCTTTGTTTCATAACAAAACATTTTGTCCAAGTAGAACGATACACAGAACTATGCAAATCTACACTTGGATATAACAAATGCAGGCAGCTAGAAACAGTTTAGGCAATCAGAAATCAGTTGTTTACCAAGATCACAATGCTTGACTGTGTACTAATAGTTTTAATAACTGATTTCTGGGGCTAACTAGAGAAAAGGTTAAAAACTTGTCATTTGGCTGATTTGATTTACTGTCTTAGTTGAAATGACCTGAAAAACTGTTAAAAACCACCAATAAGCCTTGAAACATATTCTTTCATCTATCTTTTTCTTTTCATTAGGTAGTCCCTCAAAAAMTTTGCAAGTTTATTTCAATCCACATCTGTTGGTTTGTTTTGTTTTTTTTTAAGGTCTGACTTGAAATTTTTCCTTTGCTTATCACACAGAGTGCCAACACTACACAGTGAGGTGTTTGTTTCACAGAGCAGTATTTCTGAAAAAGAAATGGCTTTCAGACAGGTATGAAAGGAAAACAAAGACAGGCTTTCACAAGCCTCAGATACAGCAATTGCAGGATATCCAGAAATTACTCCATAGTGAGAGGATTAGCAAGGTCTCAGTATCTTTAGTCTCAGGCTCAGGCTCAAGGCTCCTCTCCCACAGAAACACAAACAGCTCTTAATCACATCAGCTGGCATCCCACCCTCAGCTGAGGGTGAGYTGTTAGAACTGAGTACAGATATTTCAAACATTCACTGCATCTCTCTTTGGGGAAAAAGTCACATACCCAAACCAGCACCTCATGTTTTCCATTAAACAAACCATCGCTTTTCATCTTTCCTCACAGCTCAGGAACTTGGAAAAGCTCCCTCAGGAGACAGCTGCTCTTTTTCTGCCTCTCACCACTGCTGTCCCAGTAGCTCCTACAAGGCTCGTGAAAGCCTTGCAGCGAGGGCAGCAGTGTCCCAGGAGACTTGACTGCCCTGGCAGATGGCCAGCGTTCACCCGGCACCGGCACCGTGTCTGCAAAGCCCATTTCAACTTCTCTTAAACAACCTATCTCAGAACAGAAATTTCCACTCAGAACAGGAATAAATTATACGGGATATGGCAGTTCTCTTTACCAAATGGGAGTGGAAGTGGTCTCATTGCACCTGTTTGTGTAAGATAAACAAATGCAATTACTTAACTTTTCTCACACTTAAATGAAACTATCTAAAACACCTGAAGTCACCAGACTAAAGATTGTAAGTCAAAACACAATTTTTTAGCAAATCCTGCTGTAGCTTTCAGAGCTTCAGAAACCATTGAAGGAAACGCCCACAAGTATTCAACWACTGTCAGACTTCCTGAATTTATCCCTTGCTACCAAGTTCCTCCTACAGTAAACAGATCTGAGTCTTGAAGATAATTATCAGCCCTGCATCCTGAGCCAATCCTTTAGCTACCAAAGCAACTACAAACGAAAAGTCAAGTTAGATTTCTCCCTTACCACACACACACATCTTTTCATACAAACCCTTTCAATTAAAAAGTGTGCTAAAAGCATTTTTTCTTATCAAACAAAAGGTACTGCATGGGAAAGAATCTGCCTGTCTTCAAAAGCAGATTTGTTGGTAGCCATCAGGTCCAAAATCCTTTTGAAACATAGAACTCTATTCAGGGCTTTTTTTCTGAAATGTGAAAATTACAGCTGAAATGTGTTTGCTAGGAAAAGTCCGAATTTCAATCATTTCCCCTTCACATCTACACCAGAAGTCTGAAAACTGCCTCCCTCATCCATGAGGTCATATGCCTGAGCCAATTGTAATTTAAATATCTCAAAGCATATTTACTTTCTCAATGTGGCGTTTTACTTACAATGACACTGACTGAAAAAGGAGCACCTTGAGCCTAGTGTTAACTATGAAAGAGAAAATGGTCTTAAGCTTTGTATTATCTGTTCCCTATGACTCCTTGAACCCCTACACTCTTCCTTCATTATTCCAGGCTTGGCTTAGACTAGAAATTCCATTCTGGACCAGAGAAAACACTTCCCATCATGTCTGGTATGCACATTCCTAAAAAGGAGGACTGGTTTCAACTAATTAACGTTCTCTAACATAATGGAACAGCCAGTTTGCCAGAGAATACATGATCAGCTCTAATTCTCTTCTTCTTCTAAATAATTATTAGAGCAGCTTGACAGAATTACATTAGCTGTGAATTTAGCATTTCCCAAAACGAAGGCAATAAAATAAAGATTGATATAGCAAAACTGACAAGAGCTGGCAGGGCTTGAAAGTTGCTGCTTCATGTTGCATTTCCCAGAAGACACTGACTTGGAAGAAAGGGCTACTCTGATTAAGTGGGACAAAAGGGAGAACTATTTTCAGACAACAGAAAAAAACAACTATGATTTCAGAAAACTTTTCCCTCAAACTTTATTCTAGGCTAAGACACCTTAAGAGTCAATTTTTTCACAGAAAAGCCATTGAGCATTTCTAAAACCATCAAGTTCACAAGTTCAGAGGATATGCAGTTTGGTAATTAGACTGAAGACATTTCTTTCCTCTAAATTCTGTATCATGCAAGCAGTTATCCTCAAATCCAAGTCAATGCCCTACTTGACTCAAGCATAAGAAATGTGGCAGGACTAAACATTACACTATTTAGCAAGTCTTTAGGCAACTGTCACACAAGAAGCTTCACAACCTGTTTACTCTTTCTGCTGCTGAAAAAGCCCAGGCTCAACCCGTGTCAGAGACTGAATAAAGAATCGTAATTATCACAAGACCCAAATGGTTAGGCATTTTGTTAACCCTAAATCTGTAGAATGAAATTTCAAAACACTTTTTCCCCATACAAAATCTGAACAAAACAGTTCTTAAAAGCCAGTTGTGATCATTACAGGAGAAACACAGATACTGAAGAATTATCTAGTCCAATGCCCTGTCACCATTCTCTTCCCACCATCTGCTAAATCAAATCAGAACTGAGAAATCTTCAGTCCTAAGAGAATCAAAGCTTTTATCATTCACTTTGTAACAAGCTGCAGGTGTATACTGAGTAAGAAATGAGAAAGGAATTCCCATATATCTATATATCTATTCCCTGCATTAGAATGACTTGAAAAACTTTTTTTTTTTAATAATTATCTACCTAAACCACCTCAGTTGCAACTAGCTCTGCATTTGAAGAAAATAATTCTAAAATTTATTATACTAACATTTTATCTTAAAAAAATTAGGGGGCAGAGGGCAATGGAAAAAATTAGAGGGCAGAGGGCAACCAGTGCAAGAAAAAAATCAAATCTGAATTTTTGCCATATCTAAAAAGTACATAAATAAGTAGTTTCCTGAAGTAATGCCTTCATTTTTTTTTGTTCTGTCTGTTTTAGGGATTTCAGTTTTAGGTTATACAAAAGGATTCCTAATTGCAGATGTTCCAATTGCAGTTTCACATTTTAAAATTTGCTATATTATATCTTTTGCAGAAGCAATAGACCACATGCTGTAGAAATACGGCTTCAAATAAAAARCACCACATCCTGAAAATATGGGATTTTTCCTGCAAAACTCAGTGTCGATCCTTTTATAAAATGGGCTTTATTTTCTTTAAAAATAGTGCTGTGGAAATCTCAGAGAAAAGTGAATGGACTGGGTGATCTAAGAGATGCATGGATGTATAATCCAGCTCCCAGAAAGAAATTTGAGAGTCAAGATAAATCAGTCCAATGAGAAGTGAGCTATAATATACCTTCACTGAACAATGCAAACTGAGAAATTTTCGAAGGGTTAGTTCTAAAATTTACTTAACCTRTGAGAAACAGTAGCAAATGAAAGTTACTTTAGACATTTACATGGCTTTAAAAACATGTCTAGTCCCACCCCAAATTAAACCAGTTACTCACAAGTTAAACTGAAGAGCTCTGCATCTTGTTACACTGGTGGTCCRAAGATCATTTAGAAATAACATTTTACTTATACAGGGGTGAAGATAGGAGGAGGGAGATGAGGAATTCCCTAGTCAAATACTGTYAAATATTTTATTGAAAGATTTATCTTTTATTTTGCCTTGTAATTAGTAGGATTRTTTTGGTCCCTAGCTGGTGGTGACTTTGCACCAAACTTTGATCGATACACAACCACAAAAAATGTATATGGTAAGTGGATTTCAATGCCAAAGGTGACAGAACTAACAAACTGGGCCCTGTTCCAAAATTCAATTTTGCAAGAGGGCAAATAAATAAATTAGTAAATTTATTTGATTCATTGTATAGCACAGAAGGGCTCTGGTCAATCTGATTTCATGATAAAGCTTTCTTCCTACCACATGTAACAAGCTTTAAGAAGTCCTAAAATGAGTCTTCATTTATTTGTAATACTTTAAAATTGGAAGCTAAACCACATTATTAATTCACAGAACTATGTCAGAATGTAATCCTAAACTAAATRGAGACACTTCAAAATATATTTTTTAGTTCATGCAAGTTTAATGCAAAACAGCAAAAACTATTTTCCCATGGGTCTAGCACTTGCTCTTTTCATCTGCTGATAGCATACATCTTCTGTACAAGTGTTATCCGCACACACGAGCATTGCATTGAGCAAGCAACTTTGTAAAACACRGACTTTTTAACTAAATCAAAATTCTTTGAAATGTGGAAGATACTAACAACCCTGGAACCTGGCCAGGTCAAGCATCTGCAACTACTGAACACAGCCTACTTTCAATACCAAGTCCTTAAGCTGTTTCCTGAAACAGGATGCATTTGTATACATAGTGATTGTATATTTATTTTACTACCAAAATGCTTACAAAAAAAAAAAAAAATCCCACCCTTCCATACTTGGGACAACTCTATGTGTATTTCTTTCTTAATAACTTAATAACATGACAGCAATAGCTAAAAGAAGAAAAAAAAACCCCACCAAATATGAAGTCATGGCAGAATTTTAATTCTAAGTGTAAATAATTCAAAGAATTGCTATTTTCATTCTCTGAGCAGATGAAGTAAAAACAAATATGCAACAAAATAGCCATCTCTCTTCCTTGGTGATAACTACAGGTACAAAACACAAAATTGCCATTGTAATCTTGTAGTACACAGCAAAAACTCTTTATAACTTCTGGTTTGAAATAAAATAATTGGATCCAACTTGGTCTGATAAAATAGCAATCCATCCCACAACCAAAAGAAGAGTTTGATTTGTCTCTCAGAGAGTTTGCTGAGAAATAAACTAAAAATTTCTGGTGTACTACAAATTTGAATGTGTCAGTTGTGTACAATTGCAACAAACTGGCATTACTTAGAAAAAGGGAATATAGTAATATAGCATCCTGTGTTATAACAGCTTGGAGAAATTAATGACTTGTTTACACAWTAGCTTATTTAGGCCATAATTTGATGCATGTAATTAATATCTGTGGTCATTTTCTTCTGTTCCCTATGTTCTTCACATTAAACTAGATATAGCAGGAATCTAGCTGCAAAAGTGTATAATCAACTCAGGCGAATTTAAAAAAAAATAAATTAGAAGCAGTCTTAATTGCTGAAGAAAGCCTACCTGAGCATTCTATAACTTGTGGCACGCAATACCATTCAAGACAAAAATGTAAAGTTCAAGTAACATAATTTGTCTGTGCAAGCTGACTGTAAACAAGTGTCTTAATGGGCTTGCTTGTCTTCGGTGAAAGAAGAATCAGTGTTACAGCTCTAATACATTCTGTCCAAGAATTCCTTAGACACCATGRATGATGTGGAAAAAGGGGAGATGGCTTTAATTGAAAAGTACTTCTCCATCAAGAAGTTTAGACTGATGTTTCAGCTGCTGATAGTATTAAATTCAGCGGATTGGCACCATGAACATTGGGGACTACCCTTAAAAATTATTTTCCTAAAACTGTTCTACCCAGACGAGGAATTTTGATGGTTCTATTGTTTTACGTTCCACTGTTACAACATTTTCCATATTACTTCTGTGGTTCCTGTTCTCACCTTCTACCACATTCAAAAAAGGAATGCCTATTTACACACATAAGCCATCACATACTTGTTTTAATTTTTTTWAATTTACACATCATCAAACACTGGTTTGAAACAATACATCCACAGGTTATGTCTGAACCTGAAAGCTCTTTTTGCRTCCTCAGCCTAAGGTTTACTGCTCAGTGAAGAAATAAAGTCTTTGTGGTTTTCAATACTTTGAGCATATCAAATAATTGAAAAGGTAATTTTCACTTTTATAGTTGCCACAATCCTAAGATGATGTTTGATTTRTAATTTTAATTTATAATCTTTATTTCCATATCACAGCATACATGTGCTTTTATAAGAGATATGCAAATAGAACAATACCCGATTATGAACTTACCTAAACTATTTGCTTTCAAAAGATTCCTTCYGGAAACTAAAGTCCTGATTTTCTAAGCCTTTTCATATATTTTCTCAGAACTGAGTGCTAAATAATGCCAATTGAGCAGAATGCAGTCAATGASATCTTGTTAGTCTTCAGGATAATCTCCCAAGACAACAGCATACAAAMCTGAATGCACTGAGATTCATCATTTGTCCTGCATTTACTATCATGCTAGTGAAGAAATGGTTAACTTCAAGGATCTGGCTTCTGAAAGACTGCTTCAAGTGTTTCACAGAAATATTTTAGTGCTTAGACTKGTAACACCACACAAAGCCTTAAGAGATGATGTTGACCCCATTCCTAACACATCTTAAGAAGAATAGGGAATTCCTATCAAGATCAAGAACAGTTTTGACAGGTCTTCCATWAAGAAGTTTACATTTGTTTTGCAATACTCTTTTCAAACAGACTCTTTGAACAGAAATAGTCGAAAGTGAATTTGTCCCTGTTAGTTCACTATTTTTTCTTACATATTTCACTAAGATAGCAGTCTGCCTTAACATGTAGACTAAGCAGCATGAGACTGCAGAGCCAAATTAGTTTCTTGTACTGCTGGTAGTCCAGAATGTAACTTACAAAAGCAGTCAGCTTCAGCACAGCATACCAATGATTACTACCATAGACTCTGCGCTGAGCAGAGTTATATGCATGTTTATGTTTACTATCAAAACCTTATTATTACATATCATGGTACATCTGCACACAGTATAGAGGAGGGCCTTTAACGTCATTTCAACATGAAATAGAAAAGAAAGTGTAAAATGAGGTCACTGTAATCAATCCTCTTCAGAGCTAGATTCATCTTCCTGGTCAGAGAGCTCAGCGACAGGAAAGCGCAGGATGGCTGCCACCCCTGTCAGCTGGCCCAGCTGCTCTCCAGACACATGGAGGCTGGAGAAAATACGAACCGTGCCCATGTTCTCCCGTACACTATCTACCAATTTAACATATCGGGCACGGGTAGCCACATCCTGGTGCCGAAAAAGCTCATCGCTGATCAGCAGGGTATCAATGGCCATGGCTTCGTTGGCCTTCTCCACATGTTTCAGGCCATAAAAAGCCCGGTCAGGCTCRTGCTGTAGCATTTTATAGAAGTCATCTAAGGCTTTGACTTCACCAGCTGCCTTAGTGTCAGAAAGTCGGCTAGTTACAGCTGGGTCGCAGAGTGCTTCCTTTAGTGCRTATTTATGTCCTGAGGAAGAGTGGACCTAGAGTGAAAACAAAGTCAAAGATTTGGTGTTTTWAAAGGAAAAAGACAATTTTTTTGATTAGCCAATCACAAACATCCTCTTCTACATGTAATATTATCTTGRTTATTTGGAGAACTTATCTCCTTGAAACATTCGTGATTCTTTTCTTAAAGGATCTCTCCTGCAACCCAAAGCCTATACCAAATCCCTTAAACTGCCTTTCAAGAAGCTCAAGAAAATTGTCTCTCATTAAAAGTCTACTCTCCAGTTGCCAAGCTAAGGCTACATGAAACTACTAAAAACAAAGATCTATGTTTCTCTTTTTTAAAGCATTCAAGAAAAGGATGGGCCCTTAAGACTGCAGGCATACAGTGCAACTATTATTGCAAATCTGTGAAGTACATTAAAACTTCTCACTATCATCACTTTGCTACAAATGGAAGAGAAGGTCTCCTCAATACTGGGGTCAGTAAGCACTGGGACACACTTCACTCCCCCTGATCATAGACTACAGGCCTACATCAACCTAATTATACAAGCATCCTTAAGAACACTTATTTTAGGCTCTGAATATGCCTGTTTCAGTATATGGCTAACATACCCACCCATTCAATCAAAGAGATGACTAAAAAGTAAGGCAAAAGGCACACAACCTTCARCTGTATAGTACAAAACTAACAACAAAATTAACTAACCTCTATSACATACAGATAATTTAAAAAAGCTTTAGAAAGCTGTTATTAAACATGCATGCTACAGTGTGACAAAGCAACAGTGCAAAGTATTTTCCAACTTGCATTTCACACYTAATTGAAGAGTGAATATGCTTTCACAGAGAGTTTGAAATATCTAATACTTTCTCTACTCCACATTAAGGCATCCTGGGTGGGAACCACCCATCCTTGTACCATGCATAACCCCCTTATAGTTTGGGAGGAATGCATWTAATTTCCTCATGATTCACAGACAGAAATTTCTTTTCTTTGGTGACTTATTTCCCATGTAACTACCTTAATTATACACTACTCTCAAGCCTCATTTTACCCACTCTGGAGACTGCTTAGCACCTTACCTGTAGGAACTTGGACCTGTTCTCCAGCAGAAGTTTGTTGTCAGTCTTGACTGCCTGCTGGAACATGTAGTCACAAAACTGCTCCCGCACGAAGCCTGGGCTCGCCACCAGTACACACTTCACCACCTCAAAGTTGATATGCCTCTGGATGGCTTGCATCACCTGCTCGTAAAACCTCTCCAGCGCCCGGTCGTGCTGACTGCAGTTCCCTTTCCGCTTGCGGGGGATGTTCACCTCCACCTTGGCACGAGTRAGCGTCATGCTCGGGGTGACCAGGCAGACGTGAGCCAACCCTTCCTGCATGACCACGGCTGCCACATCGGCGCTCCAGGCCGGGTCGCAGGCCTGCTCGATGCGCTCCAGCACCACGCTGTCCCACTGCTTCTTTGCCAGGGTGAACTGCCGGTTGGGCTCCAGCTCGATGGTGTGGTAGGCGCCCATCTTCACGTACTCGTTCTCTTGGATGTTCGTACCCTTGACCCGCAGCTGGCAGGCCTGCGAGTCGAAGTCGATGGTCTCCACGCAGAGGGTGAGGGTGGTGCGGATGCGGTTGCTGCCCACGCTGCCCGTGGACGACTCGGTCTGCACCTTGCGGATGGTGGAGGCGCGCAGACTGTCACCCACCTGCAGCAGGTTGTAGGTGTGCCACATATCCTCGGGCTCCTCGGGGATCAGCGTCACCTGCCCCGCATTATCCTTCTCCAAGTCCTTCCTCACCAGCTTCATCCTGGCGGTTGCTCACGTCGCTCCCCGGCTTCCCCTGTGCCGCGGCGGCAGGGGCAGCAGGCCCGCCCCGGGAGGGAGCGCTGAGGGCTGGAGGCGGCGGGAGCGCTGAGGGCTGGAGGCGGCGGGAGCGCACGGTCCCGGACACACGGACGGCCGGACACACGGACGGCCGGACACACGGACAGACACACCAGCGGCCTTCCCGCAGCGTCCCGGGCCCGCGCTCCTCCGCGCCGCCGCCGCCGAACCCAACGCGCATGCGCAGCGCGCACAGTCGCTCCACGGCGCACGCGCGCAGACCCCGCTCCCGGCTGAGCCGCCGCCCCGCCCGGACACGCAGGCCCGGCGCATGCGTGGTGCGCCGTGCGCGCGAGTGGCGCCAAGGCGCGCGCTGTGCGCGGGTAAGCTGCCGGCGCCTCCCGAGGCTCCATCCTGCGGAAGGAAAATGCCGGGGCGGTGTGAGGSTGAGGGCGGCGGCACCGGGAAGCAGCCGCGCTCCTGCCGGAGCTGCGAGCACGGGACGTTGGCTATTGCCTCGCTGAGAGGGGATCGCCCTCTCGTTCGTCCAGCGCCTTACAGCGGCAGTCCAAACTCCTAAAGGCTCCGAATACCATCCCACGTTTCAAGAAAGGAGAGAAAAAAAAAACCCCAAATAAACAAAAAACAAACGGCCAAAGCTAAGCAGTTGTGGAAAGTTACAGGTACAGGTGGCTGAAGAGGCGGGAGGTACCTCCTGGTTCAGGGAGTGTCTCGGAGCCAGGACAGCGCAGTGCCACCCGTGCCGCCGCCTGAGGCGGAGCGACCGCCCTCACCCATGGAAATGAAAACCAGAAATGAAAAAAGCAACTTCAGAACCTAAACTGTTATTGGGACCCAATTCCGGGTTTGAAAAGTYTTGCTTAAATTTGCAAGTTACACTTGAGCCAGTACTGAACCTTGACCGGCTGCTTTCCAGTTCTGAGACACTAGAGAGGAAGATAAGCATGTTTCAAACAAAGCTTGATGTTCACATAGAAGTAACATGCCTAGCAAAACCACACATGGGTTCTATGACATTTGCAAAGAGAATGGACCTGAATGACCACTAGACAGCTCAGTGTACATTCTAGACAAATTTAACAAGCCAGAAATAAGAAAAAAAATGYATCACTGTACAGGAAGAGAGGAATATTGGAGAAGAGAAGGTTATGTGGAGATCTCATAGCAACCTTCCAGTATCTGAAGGGGAAGAGGGAAGTTGGAGAGGCATGCTTCATCAGGAACTGTAGTGACAGGACAATGAATAATGGGTACAAACTGAAAGAGGGGAAGTTTAAGTTACGTAATAGGAAGAAATTTTTCACTTTGAGGGTGGTTAGACACTGGAATAGGTTGCCCAGGGAGGTTGTGGATGCCCCAGCCATGGCACCTGGTCTAGTGGGAATTGTCCCTGCCCATGGCAAGGTGGGTTGGGACTAGGTGATCTTTAATGTCCATGCCAACCCCTTAAAAAGCTATGTTTCTGTGATTCCAAGTTCTGTAGCTTATTTCTGAATGATTTATTTAGTGTTTATGGATGAATTTATGAATTTGACTGAATATATTTAGCATATGACACTAGAAACTCCATTTCAGGATGAATGTTGCAAATTGAGAATGAGGAAAAGAATGGACAAATGCTTGAATGAGAAATGATTAAATTAAAAAAAAATGAGAAAGTAGGCACACTAATGTGCTATGCTAAGTGTGTCAGGGCAACTGCAAGACATACATTAAGTTTGGAATGACTACACACTCAGTCTGGTAACAGAAAATCATGAGGGAATCTTACAGATGAGAAGGTGCCTACAAGGAAGTTTCTGGTTTGTATTAGCTATTTTGTTTTTAAATAAAAAAAACAACCCACTGTGGATTATGGAATTTGCTGACTTGGAAAGGCTTTGGAGTCAAGAATTTAATGAGATACAAGGCTACTGTGAGCAAAATAATCCCGTATCTCCCATTATGATGTACCTATAAATTTCTCTAAAGTATCTTAGCTCCAGTCAGTTGTGGCAGGACAGTGAACTCAGATCTGGCCCAGTAATGTGCGTTCCTTTTCCCTAAGCTTGATACTGGTGTAAAAACAACTTTATCAGATATTACATAATAGGATTTATTTATCAGACCTCAGACTCTCTTCCTGTGAGTACACATGCTTAACTCTGTTAGCATGAATAGTTTCACAGAGCGAAGCAAGACCACCCAAGGGAATATAATATAAGCACATGTGTAAGTAATTCTGTTTAATTTGAGCTTRCATATACTAAAAAATTTGCATTAACATTTTAATGCAAAAACAGAGGCAGAGAGTCTCCGCATTCAGCTTTTCTTTAGAGAAAAGTGTGCATTCAACTTTATTTTAGGAGTCCCTTTCACTTATCTGTGTAAATGCTGCATGGTCAATTAATGGCGAATTTTCTTCTTTACATTCTTTGCAACTATAAAATCGCAAGGGTAGACCCTATGCTATTCTTTCAAGAAAGAATAGTTGTGCATATTTACCTTCCACATTAAAATGTACTTTAWTTTTTATTCTTTTACTGCTTTGACTCTTCTACTGCTATTTACAAACTTCATTGCAGTCAAATTTTTAGAAGCAGCCTCACATCCCTGGAGATGCAATATATTTTGGATAAAGGTTGCAAGTTGGCATCCAGTACCATCCAGTAGAAAAGAAACATTCAATTTAGGAAAATAGGTGACTTGCTGTATTAAAACCTCCCCACAACAGCACCACACACATATGCACACAACACACACACACACACACGCTGTCAAACCCCCAACAAAAACAAAAAACTCACAACAAACAAAAACTGCAACCAAAAAAACCCCAACTTTGATCAAAGTTTCCACTCTAAATACTAAATTGACTGTTGTAGAGACATTTTGATATGGGGCTTTTCTCCAATAGCAAGTTATAAGGTTTATAGAATTATGATCACTGTTCCACAAATATTTAGTGGCAACTGTAAACTTCAATGATGTTTGACTATCAGCAAGACCATTGGCAGCTTACAAAGGAAAACATTTACCAGTGATGATGCTTTGCCTACTCTGGTAAAAAGTAAGTAGTGGATATCATTATTTGTTTCAGTATATCAAAGAATGAGCAGTAGAGGAAAAACATCTCCAAAAAATTAAGAACCATATAAGTTTCTAAGTTCATTCTAATTTTGCCAATAACAGGRAAAGAGCTGAATTTGACCATGGTAGAGCCAAAACAAGTGGGTACTTTCACTCACATGCAGTTTTATCACAGAAGTTCAAAATTGCATAGCCTGTTCCTGTCTTGGTAAAAGAATGAATAGGTGTAGAACCTAACAGTTCTTGCAACAGTTCTTTAGAACCTAACAGTTCTTTTAAAATACAATTGTATAGGTACTAATAATTGCAGCAATTTGGCATCCATTTTTGGACATGTTTAAGTACAATGCAAGATAAAGATGAAAATGGTGATAGCATATATTCATAGGGATTTTGGAACCATGCCGGTTATCTAAGGTTATTATTCTGAAAATGTTAGAGACACACTGCCCTACATCTTCAGTTCTTGATCACCTATTTAATGAAGATGGGTTATGTACAGATTTTAGACAAGGAGAGGTCATGTTCATAGGAAATGCCCTCTCCTCTACATTATAGCCACTTTCATTAGAATTCCTGCAAACCTGCTCACAGCCTGGGTAAGTATAGTAGGAAAGAGTCTCTAATATAGGGGGAAGTTTGCTGAGAAGCATTATTGTTGCAAGAGGAAAGGAACATAAAAGAGAAAGATGGAGAGGGARACTTGGGAAAACATCTCTTTTCATGCTTCCCCTTTATCCTGTGGTTGTCCTCCCCTGGACTGGCTCTGGACAAAGACCACTTCATTTTCTACATACAGTTCTGTCTTTATTTATCTATTTATCTATTATTAAGGTGAGTACAACATGATCATCATCAATAAGGAGAGAAGTCCAGGAGCGAACAGGCTTTGCATAACACTATTATTGAAGAAGCATTTAAAGGTAATGGAACCCTTTCGACTGACTTCTTCCTTCCTCATCTGTTGAAATGTAGGGCTGGAGAAAACTTCAGCAGATCCATAGTCAAACCACTCACACAGAGGCCAGCTGAAGTAAACTCCGCCATCYTTTATAGCTATTCATCCAACTTCATCAAAAGTCCTGGTGAAGGAGACTATACAGGGATGGGGTTTTTTTTTGGTAGCCTAACAATTCAGACCTGAAGAGTAAGAAAATTCTTCTAAATATTCCCTAAGATTTTTGCATAGTCAGTTACATTGATTTTCTTTTGTCTTTTGTTGGACACRTGGAACCAAGTATTCATCAATATCTTTGGGAACCAACATATGGGATGTGGAAAGTCATGACTGAGCGCTCATAAAAAAAGAAACATTGACGTGGAATAATATCCTCAGCGATGATACTTGGATAAAAATATATATTTGAAATGTTCAACATTCTTGCTACTAGATAAACAAGGCTAACTCCCTCAGTCTTTTGTCATAGATCATTTTCCTCAACCCTTACCAGGCTTGTCAGTGCTCTGTGCATTTCTGTTTGCATGTCAGACTTCTTGTGGGCAAGATTCTCAGAGGTCTCATCAAACCAAGATGTATTAATGAATTAATATCTATATAAATACATAAATATACATAACATCTCTATGTACCTCCTGTATTCTAGATTCTCTTTGCTAGCACCTGCCAGATTATTTGCTTTTTGTTTCTTTTTAAGAAAGAGTAGCATGTAGTTTATTTTTTCATTAATTTCAATGCCAGTATAGTTCTTGTGAAGAAAACTCATTGTCCATATTTTTCTGACATTTTTAGTTGTTTGTGTAGGAGTGCTTCTCTTATTTTTCTGAGACAACTTGAATCCTTTTCCTGATATCTGTAATGCCTCCTCTTATTTCTAAGTATATTCTCTTTCACACCAGCTTTTTAAAAAATAACCATCACCACCACCCCCACCACCCAAAAAGTAATCACCTGGCAAATCTGGATGAGACCTTCTCTTGAAATATTTTGTTATCTGACAGTAAAACTTTTTGTCATTACTGGTGAATTAACTGTCAGCAATACCAGTGGCAACTTTGCAACTCTGAAGGGAAGTTGTRGCACACTAAATTGTTGCTGCTTTACAAAGCATCCTTTGAAGGAACACAAACAAAAGCTTATTTTGGAGTATGTCTCTGTATAATAATAATAAAGACAGTTATGAACATCAATTAAATATAGCACTCCAAAATACTATATTCAGATCCTGTGTCTGTTCTTTCTTGCACAACAAGCACAGAGGRAAGAGGGGAAAACTCTAGTTTACCTTTTCCCCACTTGCTGCCGCCTGCATTTGGACAATTCTTATGAAATTGATTTCTTCCCCTGTTTCAGGGGGAAATGCCTTCAGGTTCACTATGTGCTACTTGCCTGCGCAAGAGCTGCTGGGGAGTTCAATGTCCAAGTTTCCAAGCACATGAATCCCAGCATTGCCTAGCTTCYTTCCCACTTCTTGGATTCCCCTGATTTCAGATCCAAAATGTYACAACAGACTGACTGGCTAGGGAGATCGTTACTCATTGTATTCCTTTTTCTAAAAGAGCAATTAAGTCTCAACAATCAAATCAATGAACGCCTAAAAGGAAATATTACATATTCCATCTCCAGATGAACTCATATTTCTGAAKTGAGTGTATTAACTTCTTCCTCACTTCCCTTTTACCATTCAGAAGCCTGAAAGCCGAATCGAGGAAAGCAAAAGATCTACCCTAATTAAAAAAAAATCAAAAAACAAAACCAAGAAAAAAAAAAAACGCACCAAATCCAAAGCACCAAAACCAAACAAACTTGTTTCTTCCACGCCAGGTTCAATTACAGCATGCCTTCTCAGCCATTCATCCTCATCTAGCAACCACCCCTTGCCCCCCCAGATTCTAAAACTGATTTAGGGATTAAAGTTCCCTGCGAGAAGCAAACGAGGAGGTCCCTCACGGCCTGCGGCTGGAGGGCAGCTCCGGGAAGGGCACTCCCGAGCGGGATCGGGGCGGGAGGACGCCGTCCCCTGGGTGCTAGACCGTACTAGCTTCACCCGCTTCCCGCCGGGAGCAGGGCTGCTGTAGGGACCCGAGCCTTCAAAGCAAGGCAGAAAGAGGGCTTTCCTCACCTGTCAGCATCCAGCAGGAGGCAGCCATGCCTGGGCTGCTGCGAGCSGGGGGCCGGGAGCCCGGTCGGAGGGCAGGGGTGGCGGGAGCGGTCCTGCCGCCGGCGCGCCCGGCGGAGCTGCGCTGCCGGTGGAGCTCAGCGCTCTGCACCGCCCGTCCGCCTCGCAGCCGAGTTAGGCATTTCCTGTTTGTTATTCACTCTTTACGTTGCTTCTTCGCATTAAGGAAAATTTAGCTTCCTCCCACCGCACAGAGTTTTCCCCCCACCCACCCCCCTAAAGATCTCTGAGCTTTGGAAACCTCCCCGTTGAATTAGCCCAGTGTTAGGATGTACAAATAAAGCCAAATCTCCCCCACTGAACGCTCTCGGAGAGCCCAGCAGACCTTAAAGGGACATCTCCCCGTTCTTAATTAATAAGTGTCTCCCGCCGGCCAGCCCCTGTCCCAGTAGGGCAGGAGCGAGCTGGGTGTGTTTCACAGCCACCTCTCGCCTTATCAACGGGACAAACACGTCGTTGAGGTAGGGGGGTGTGTTTGACTGCTCGAGTTTAATTTCTCTGACATCACCACAGAAAAACGCACTCTACGGCCGGTCGGTCTTTTGCCCGCAAGAGGAAGCCAGCCACCCCCTCCCCATTCTCGGCGGCTCTGGAGAGGCAGTAACTTTTCAGACAGTGGGCGATTTTCTCCAGTCTTTGAGTCCTCCAGTGCTTTGCTGCGTGGAGGAAAYACCAGACAGCTGCCTTTGCCCTCATCTATCCAACGTTTGCACGGCATCCTTTCCCACTCTTTCCCTGCCCCCAGAATGACTTAACTAATAAATAACTGAATAAATAGCAAAGGTAATAATCAGCCAGATTCAAGCTTGTTGAGTAGGGACTTTCAGGGTTTGTGGCACACTCAGGAAAAGAGCAGTTTTGCAGGACTTTTGAGTTTACCAGAGCGATGCTCAAGTGGAGTGACACCCCTTAGACGTGTATGACCTGGACCTGGTGTCACTGGACCTGGTGAAAAATCATTTTATTGCTTGTAAAACAAGAGAGCCCCTGGTCCTTCAAGCAAGGGAAATTTTGTTGCTTCTAGAAAAAACCTGTCATTTTCTTGACTTGGAGCAAAGGATTTGGTGAGTAAGTGGAAGTTAGTGGAATTCTGGCAAGTTCCTTTGAGACTTATAAATTACAGTTTTAATAAGCACTGTAMTAGCTTATTGCATCTTCCAACTTCTGTCTTAATTTCATGAGAAAACTTTGGATGCACCTTTACTTGTAGGTCTGTGGAAATTTTAGAAAACTGCACAATTTTAAAGCTGGTTTTAAGAGCAAATATCTTCAGTGTGACTACTCAAAGCTGATGAAATTAAGCACACATGTAACTTTTGCTGAATGAGAATCTTAGCTYGGTTGATGCCAATTTAAAAGACAAGACACATTTTTTCCAGTCCAAGGTTTTATGTAAAAAATTAAAGGAAATGAAAATGGCATCCAAACTAAAAGAAGACTGAGATTATGGAAAAAGCTGTCATTTCATTTTTGCCAGTCAGTTGTATGACTACTACTGTTTTTCCAAAACAGGGTTCATAACCCGGTGTGCTAGAGCCAATTGCACACAGAGTTGATGTCGTCATTTATTACAGAGTTCCAAGTCTGGGTGCTGGGTGGTAATCCACAAAAGCCAGCACCCTCTGGGTTATAAGGCTGGGGTTTTTCTACACCCTTTAAAATAATATATTTGACCTACCTAATACAGCTGGACTTCTGTATTTTCTTTAAAAAGAAACCCAAACAAACAAACCAAACAACCAAATCTTTGTATTCCCTTTGTCCCTATACTTCAACTAAAGGCACATGGAGGACTTGAACTTGATTTCAATTCATACTGAAGGATTTCTTTTTACGATAAAATGTAATTACATCAGAGGAAGAGAGAGAGAAACTAAGGACTTTCTATTTGAGTAAAATTAATTCAAGCCTATTTAAAATTTATATAGGATTTGGTACATATGTGAGGATTGTACATCATGATTGAGAATAAGACTTCTTGAAATTAAAAATTTCTCATAAGTTATTCCTAATTTTTACCAAATTCTTCTTGATATTACGATTTATTAATTGCTCTTTGTGGTGGTGCCCTATGTGTCTTGTGCCAGGCATTGTCAAAAAGAAAACATTAGAAAAGGCAAACTGCTGGACTGAGCACGCATTTCTTACTTATTTGAGCACATTCAAGAAAGTAAGATACATTACAGACTTACAGGCCACTATCTATTTGGGAATGTGAAACTAGAAGAAAATGCAAACCCTCCTAATAACAGTTCGTGTTGCTTTATGAGCATTAATTCAGGCAATGTTCATAACATGCTGTGAAATTCTCATCTTGGAGCATAAAGCTTCATTCATTTGTAGTAAGGAGCAAATCTATTTCAAGCAGGAATCTCTAGATTAAGCACGCTCAGGCCCAGAAGTAGTTAAGATAGTAGGGTATTTTAACATGAGAAAAACAAATATTACCAGTTTCAGTGGAATGTAAGAGTATACAAAATCATTAGCTTGGTGATGGATGAAGAAAAAAAAGAAAATCACATTAGTTTAAAGAATATAGTTGGCTTGCATAATTTATGTCTTTCTAAGACGTCACAGAATGCRGAGGAAGAATTTTTTTCTAGTGCCGTAAATTAAACCTGATTTGTCATTTTGAACTCTGCCTCCCAATTSAGTTTCAGCAACTTGTTTTAGAATATGCATTGTAGAATAAGTACACCATTAGTTCCATGGAATCTGATGGAATAATTTGCGATTAATGATTAGTTTAAAGACTTCAAGAAACTAGACCTTGAAAAGACAACAAAAATCAAAAATATCAGAAAGACACAATTCTTCTCCCTTCTAGAGGGTGTTATTCCTGAAAAAAAAGACCCCCAACCAGTGGAAATGCTTTCTGTCACAAAGATGAGGGCTGAAGAAACAGGAACCAAAGTTTTTCAAATAGTTTCAAAGGCAGGCAGTCTTCTAAGAAGTGTGACTGTAATTTACACAGAACTAAATTTCCATGGAATTTTTTCTTCCGTTTTTAAAGGGGATATGAGCAATTTTAATTTCTTTCGATTGTTAGGTTAAAAGGATCTCTAACCTGTAACACAAAAGAGCAATGCATAATGCATAGCTGACTTCACACAGCCAGAAGCATGTCTAACTTTCTTCCATTAAAGGAATAGTAGGACAGCATCAATATTGTAAGAGGGATGTGACGTGTTTCTACAGTGGTCACTGTTGTTATTGCCCTGCATTATGCACTGCATGGAAAATACTACAGAATGTGTTCAAATAGTTTCTAAGTGAATATTTATCATTGACAGCGCTTATTATAATCTCAAATAGTTTACATTGCACTGTAGATTAGCAGTAATTTACATTTTGCTCTCACACTTGCTTATTCACAGTCTCCAACATGTCTTTCACCTTGATGATTGTTGTTAATTTTCATAGTCTCCATTTTTTCCTATCTGATTCTAGGGCCATACTAGGATTCGCTTGGCAGAAATTGTGGGTCTGTAGTCTTATTTTTATTATGTCTGAAATACTCAAGGGCTTCTTCTTCAAGTACCAGAACTAAGACCTTGCAGGATTTGGCGTGGTTCCAGCAGTGCTCCATGCATAAATCTTTTCATGTTTTACAGCTCAGCTTTTAGCTGATACTTGATATTCTTGGAGAATGCCCATATTTCTGCTCCATCTGTGTTAATCAGAGGTACAAATGTGCCAAAAATCCTTTTTGCTATATAATAGGATCTTCATAAAAATTTTGTTTTGTAGATTGTGTTAGTTTAATTAATATTGGTAGAAAATGTTATGGAAAATGCCCTTTGTGTTCTGTGTTAAATTAATTCTCTATGATATCTTTTATTTCTTCATGTTCTTTTTTTGATTATGTATCAAATATCATAGTAATTGTGAACCAAATTAATATACAACCTATGTTCTTATGGAAATAAAATTGCTGGTTTTCCTTCTTAGGAGATTTCAAGTATCTCACATCCTCAGTCATGCTGCTTTTCTTTATGCATTTTCTCTAGGTGCAAGTTTTTTAATATTCATTCTAAATTTGTAGATGTCAAAATTAGGCATACCACAAAAATGAAGGAAGGCCTAAAAGAGATGAGTTAGTACAACACGATTTACCTCCACACCAATCTCTTTAATTTTTGATTATAGCTTTATACTCATGTAGAGGGATTTTTATATTAAAACAGAATTTAAGATTCTTGCAAGTGATAGGCCTACACTTTTTATGATTCCTTATGCTATTTCTACTTCCTTTAATCAGTTTCTCACAAATTTAGTCCTGATTAACTTTTTCCTGCAAGAGGGAGATTTTTTTCTTGCTTACTTACTTATCTATGTTACCTGTTTTTAAATTATCTTTGAGCTCTGTGGTACTTTACCAAACTTTAACATGAATATATATTTCTTCAAAGTATACAGTACACATTCAACATGAATGAGGTACTGACTTCTCTGGCCTGAGTAAACTGTTTTTCTGCAGCACTGAAGTAACTGTAGTTATGGCATTGAGTCTGAGGGGAATGGAACTGGCAACTTCAAGTGTGGGGAGATGAAAAAAGGAAATTAATATTGGATTGTACAAAATTGAGGACCTAAACTAGAAATTACAATGTTTTTATAAGATTTTTGACTAAAGGTACATGTAATATCCTGATAATGTTGGACCATCAATGCATTAGCTCCATTGCATTATGCAAATAATATTTGCAATGAGGCCAGAATGTAGGTGTAGAGGGTTAATTTATTCTCATTAATGCCTTTTCTTTTCTGCAGTCCACACATGTTTCTTTTTATTACTGTTTCTTAACAATTAAGGGTCTTTTTTTGTTCTTTAACATGCTGCTTATAGTATGTTGTGTAACCAATATTATTTATTGTTCAGATAGATTTCAATTATGAAACTGTATAAAAGAAGAACTTACTAGGAACATGCTGTGAGGGGAGGCTAATTGATGGCACTAATTTCTCAAAATAATTACACAGTCTGCAGAATCTTACATTGTATTGCATTGCACTGCATTCATTACCTGCACAGCTGGTCTGCATAATACAATYAGCTATTACTGTTTGGTTACAGAAAAAAAAGGTAGCTTTGATTGTAATAACCCTGTGAAAACTCATTTTATTCTGTTTTCTTTCTTTCCTAAACATAAAAATATTGACTCTCCTTTTTCCTTGATGCACACATTTTTCTTCTACGTCTTTATTTTGCTGTTATTGTAAAAGCAATGCTTAAATGTAGATCATTGCCGAAGCTTTCCTTTAATCTTCTTAATCGGGAAGAAAAAATCATGCTATTTTTGCAAGAACACAAACCTGGTCATGATGACAGCCTATGTTTTAAGGCCTACATTTAAAAAAAARCAAAAAACAAAACCAAAAGAAAAAACCAAACAAATATCAATCATCCAACCAAAATCCTCCAAAATCCAACAAACAAAATAAACCCACAACAAACTCATAAGAAAACATAGCACAAACAAACACACAAACCGACACTAAAACCAAACAAGCAATTCTCCCCTGCAAAACAGCAGACACACAAGAACGAAAAATATCCCTGTAGTGCAGAGACTTCACATTTTCAATGATTATCTCTTTATGTTTTAACCATGTGATTTTAAGAAAAATTAGAAGTTTGCAGCAATCTTCCTACAATGAGGAACACTTGGGTACATTTTTAGTGAGATTGCAAACCAGGTCTCCTGCTGGGATTTGAAACCCTGTAGATTGCAGTAACTGTTTGTTTCAGGGGTGCTACAATAATTTTTACCTACAGAGACCTGTAATTCAGATCCCACTGCTCCATCTACCTGTCTATATAAATAATTTGCTTTTGTGATCTGGAAGTCTGGATCTTTCAGCATGTGGATCATATTGTAATAGTAGACAGCTGACAGAGAAGGTAATATACATATTTTTGCTAGAAGATTAATAAAGCACTCAGATCCAAAGTCAGAGTTATAAATTGTTCTTTCTCGCATTGAAAGACTTTTTAATAAGCATCTCCAATATTCCAGAGTCATGTCAAAACCAGCAGACTTTTGCCTGACTAGCTGTAGTATTCTGTTGAAACTAATAGTACTGGAGACCTAAGGTTTCTTCAGGCCAGAAAAAAATCTGCACAACTGTGTCTCTGGACTGCTGCAATGAGCCTTTTTTCCCCACACAGGCTTTGTTATGTTGTTCTTTATGCCATGAGATGTGCTCTCCTCAAGTGACCAATATATTAATGTCTGTCCTGTGACTGAATACTCGTCTGTAAGGCCTATCAGATGAGTACTATACAGATATTCCATGACACTTCTGCATGTTAGCCCTTTTAGATACAGGAGGCATGACTATGACTATTCATACCCTATGAAAGGGGGTTGCCAGGAACTCRTGAAGAGGGTTGACAAAAGATAAGGCTGCCAAGATAATCCACAGYAGGACAATGCTGCCCACTCCGTCACCCTACCCAACAAGACTTCCAGTACTGAGGAGGAGACTCTTTAATGTGGCTGGATTTTTCTGGTGACCTGGGTACCCTCAGTTGTTTTAGGTTAATTCACTTACCTGGGAAAGCCTTGAGCATCATATAGAATGCATGTTGTCCTGGAAGAAGGAACCAGAGTCCAGAACTCATCGCCAGAATGACAACTTAACTTTCTTGTCAAAACACTCAAAGGGGTTTAGCCTTGCTGTGTAATTCGCTGCAAATCAATTTGTACTGAGCATACTCTGAGTGTACCTACAGGATCAGGCCCTTTAGTGATGCTGAAGAGTGTCTGCTCTACAGGTTTGATCTGGACACCAAACTGCTTTGGAAGCACAGCTCTCGCCATGCAAAAAACAGAATGCTAAATGTCTTAAGAACCTGAAGGACAGGCCAGCATCCAAACAGACTAGTTAACACTAAGTTCAGGGAAGAGATGGAAGCAGAATTTTTAGATCAAAATTTTGAATGTAAATATGCAGTTTGAATTAGGAATTTCTTTACAGTGGCAAGCATAGCTTTGGGTCTATTTTATAATTTTAAAAGAGAAATTTCTTATAGTAGTTTAATCAAATGGTGGCAATATTTGCTTAAAACGCCCAARAATCTGTGTTCTATTTCTGCAAAGTGATCCTTCAGTGTAACAAGTTTGGCGGTTCCTAGAACCTGTCCAAATTGTATAGTCATAATGAAAGAGGAAGTTCTGCTCTGACRTGAGTTTATGGTCGTTAGCTTTCGTTAGTTTGAAAATTCATTTGTGAAATACAACAAAGCTGTTCATGCTGTATTATTCTCCTTTGTAGCTGCTCAGCTACTGAGTTAGAAATCAATAAAAGTGATACTCTGTGTCATTGCTATAACATTTGGCATGCCTAAATATGCCTAAATATTATCATATCTGAAGAATTTCTCTATGTTGTGAAAGCATAAACTGAAAAAATATACAGATGTTTCTTTCAACTCATGGGAAATTCTGGTTTTAGAGACCAGAATGAACTCAAAATTCAAGAGGCAAGTTATATGTTACAARGAAATTTTCAGAATTCGTGATTAACATGGTTAACCAGGAATCCAAAGATGGATGTGCAGTGCTTTATTGTGGATTCTGCTGTGGAGTAGCATGTATTATGATGACACAACATTAATAGTGGCAGTTTCAGATTTGGGGGTGGGTTTTGTACACAGACAGAAGTAAAAAAAAAAAAAGTAAAATGAAAAATATAAATTCATAAATGTCTTCTTTAATAGCATCTAAGGAAACTATTTTTCTTCATCTTCAAGATATTAACCACTATAATGAGCATGAAGAATTTCATGTGTTTCTGCAGTCTGTGTAACTTCTATTTTCTCTGTAAAGAAATTGTGTTGCCTTTATCAAAGTTGGTTTATTACTATATATCAGTGTCCAAGTATCCAGTGACCACAGTGGGGTTACTAAAATAACCAAAATGTATGCCAGAGGCAGAGTTAATTTTATTAATAGTGTGCTTATTGATGAGGCAGTGGATGTGAGTGTTATGCCTGCATTAGTTTGTGTTTACTCTCTATGGAAATCTTATTGCTACAATAGGGCTGGGCTCAGAGCCAAGACCTTGACTCAGGTCARCATGTTTTGCAAAGGTTTGAAAGATAGCTCAGCAATCCAAATAACTCCCCGTGGAACAATTCAGGACAATATTTCCCCCAAACTCTTCAGCCAAACTAGCCCTTTTGACCTTGTCCAGAACTCATAGGTTGCAGCTTCTCAATTAACTTAGTCTGGCACCATTATCAAATACCTGTGAACCTAACATGCATTTATCTGCCTGACATCTTGAACCTCTTTTGAAGTTTTYCAGGCTTGAATGGAAGGTTTTGTATCACCAGAACAGAACTGAGTTTTAAATGCTAGAAGAACCAGATTTGTTTGCTTTCAAGAGTGCTCTTTGAGTGATCTTATTAAAATAATAAGATGTATCATTGATGTATCATGTTTGTTCTTAGCCCTGTTTCATCTGCTTTTTAGAGTCTTTTCTGAAAAGCCTTTTCTTATGGCCTTTTTCAAAAGTGTTTTACTCAGCTAAAGAGGCATATGTATCTCACGGATAACAAAAACTTGTTTCTTCTGGTAATCTCTTTCCTCAGTATAAGTCATTATCTCTGCCAATCAAGAAGGCATTGGTGTGATGATGTGAGCTGGTCTCCCTGAAGTRTTTCTCTTGCTTTGTAGAGAATACRAGCTRGAACAGGAAGAAATTATACTTCACATCCATCTGAGAAGATTCCACTGTCAATATTGACCCCACAAGAGAGTTCCTGGCAAGGGGTAGACAACCAAAGTACATCAAATACTTCAGGCACTGCCGGGCTGAGATTGAAACAAGCTTCTGTATCATTGGGAGCTGCCCAATCATACAAGATGCAGGAGTTAAAAGGCACGATTACATCTGTGAAATGTTACCAAAGGAAGCTAAAAAACAAGATTGGATAGTGTTCCAGGAACCACATATAAAAGATGGCATCAATGAGTTATATGAACCAGATGTAATTTTTTTGTGAAGGAGAAGTGTTTGTGGTGCTTGTGACTGTGTGACATGAGTGTACTGGCACATCTTTAGAGRTGGAAAAAGTGAGTGAAGGAGCACCAGCATCTTCACAGACACATTTGGGAAGTAACAAATGTTGTAGGCATTGTATTTATGGGCTTTCTGCTTGGAACATGGGGGAAGTG
Source organism: Malurus melanocephalus (assembly GCF_030028575.1). NCBI lineage: Eukaryota > Metazoa > Chordata > Aves > Passeriformes > Maluridae > Malurus > Malurus melanocephalus. The sequence continues at coordinate 76,830 of NW_026624051.1, forward strand.
GTACCACAGAAATTTACAATKCCCTAGGTCTCTCCTGGTCTAGGCCAGAGAAGACAGCCTGGGCCTCCAGAGAGTTCCTTGTTGATATTGTACAYGTGTTTGCAAGTAAAGAATGTACTGTTGTATCATCTTAATTCAGGGTAAATTTTCAGCGAATGCTGTAAGTGCAGGGCAGCCACAATCCAGCTAACACCCGGCCTGGACAGTACAGGAGCAACAAGAGAATCACGTGTCTCATGCCATCAGTCTGGGATAAAATTCTACTGATTTTGATCAGGGTGGATGAGCCATCTGTACCTAAGCTGGAAAAGGAACGTATGTAAATTATAACCATTTGATAAATAGCCATTCCTGTAACTCATGTAGAAACTTTTGGAATTGTTTTATAGCTACATTTAAAATAGCTCTATTTGTGTGTTTGGGTCACGTAGMCAGCTAGTATATAGAGCAGCATGAAGACCTTTCTAACTAGCAAGATAAAGGAAGGGATGCAGGAATGGGGAAGTTTAGACCACACTGATAAGTGTCTTATAGTCATAATATCTAATTTAAGAGAGACATCTCAGCTGCAGCTATGGCAACAGGATTTGCCGTGGCGATTACAATGCTGAATCAGAATTGAGTGTTCCACATGGAAAATAGCAAGGCTAGGGAGCAGTGAGCTTTGAAAAATCGCAGGATTTCTGCTTTTCCAAAAAGTCACTCAAAGAGAAAGAAACTTGGAGATAAAATTTTTTACTGTTTTTAGGCTTATGTACAATGCAAAAGGAATTTATGCAGGAAATGATGTAGCAGTGTAGGTACATAGTAAGATTTTCTACAAAGCATGAGCCTTCAAGGTAGTGAAACCCAATATACTGTTTGAAATTTTGCACATGGTATCAATATGTGGTATTGTCCAAACCAATAAATCTATGAATGTATGGCAAGAATACTCTGAACCTGATCTGCTTTTAGTTATTATCTTTTCCAAAATTTGTGTGCATAGACAGCTTGACTGATAACTTTGCAAGGATTTGTTCTGTGAATCATACTGAGAGGAAATTTATATATTTTGTAGAAATAAAATTAGAGTAATTGATATACTGATGTAAGGCATATAATAATACAAGCATTGTGATGAAAATCTTAAATAATAAAACTGGCTTCTTATAATTTTGTTTAACCTTTCTTGATAAATTATGCTAAATTAATTGTTTACATTATTTTAGTACTGTTTAAACTATTTCAGGGGGAAAAGATACTTTTAAATTCAGCTAATTACTCAGTTTTGTGCTTTCTTTAACCACTTAAAAATAAAAAAAAAAAAATTAAAAATAAATCAAGCTATTCAATTGGTTTGATTTAATTCTTTGCATATCATGTTGTCCTTGGTTCTGATATTTAACATTTTTTAACAAAAAAAGTAAGCTACTGCGTGTGTTTCAAGACATATTTTACTGACTTTCTTCAAATCTTTAAGACTGAAAAATATGTMAGATCATCTGGACTAGTGAAGGAATTTCCAGTGGTATGGCCATGAATTTATTTTAGAGTGAGCAGGCCTTAAGACCAAGGGAATTATTATGATTTTTATGGTTGTTTAGTCTGACCTACTGTAGAAAGCAGAGTTCTCATTTAAATTCTCTTCAGGTCAGATAAAAGTATACATTTATATATTASACAAAATACTATTCCACCAATTTAAGAAACAAAGTTTAATTTTGTTTTGTTAGATCTATCTAACTTATTAATTATTGCCTTTTCTAACRATGTTTAGAATCTTCAGATGGGTCTTCAAGTCAGTAAGGCTTAGTGAGAAGTTAGAGAAACAAAGACAATGAACAGCATTAGAACTGATACCCATTTATGGTAAAGCAAGGATTTTCCTTGCTTTGAACATTGCCAATAATTTTTGTGTAAGCAGGCAGTAGTTAAGCTTAACTTAGGTCTGTTTTTCAACTTTTTAATGGATTTCATTAGACAAGCATGAGCCAGTTTATGAGAGCGAATATGTGCTTAAAAGTATAACAAAGCATAGTATATTATTAATGAATTGCAGCTTCTTACAGGAAAATRTTGCAAACAGCATTTAAGCCAGCTCAACATGTTTCATGCTATTAAAAACTGAGTTCAGCCATGGGTGTATTTTGACTAAGTTTAGGAGGTGTGATGCAAAACCAGAATTTACAGATGCAGTGACGACACTGTATTTTAATTTACAAGTTCTAGTTGATTTGATTTGAATAGGTCTTGGGGGTTTCAAGAGGAAAAATGAGAAGGGCTTAGAAGGAAAGCTTTTCAATCTCTTCAAAAGATGAAGGATACTTTGAAGAAAAGAAGAAAGCAGTGTAACCTTGCATAGCAGAAGGTAAAGGGTTAAGCTATAAAACATAACATCAGTAGTCTTGAGTCTTTTATGAAGTCAATCTAGCTCCTGTTAATAAACTGTTTTCTATCCACTCTCCAGTACATTAAAACAAAACAAAACAAAAAAACACCTACTGTATCTGTAAACATTAACTTAAGCTCTGTTAATGATTATCAGAATTCCACATGCAAACAAGTCCTATTAAAGCAGCTGAGGACATAGGGTAGCAGAAATGCATAGGACAGGGCAGATTTTTGACTTTTTTCCTGTCCTGACCTCACAAAATGAGTTCCTAAAAATTGGAATCTGAGCCTTTACATATTTATAACAGCCAGCAGAAACTATTTTTCTTAGTACCTTAGAATTATATATATTTTTTGGTTTATTGGTTTGTTTGGATGAGAAATTTTACTTGGGGATGGTAGTTAAAATGGTTTTACAAGCAGAAAACTGTGACCATTTTTCCTGAAGAAGGGAAAGCCAGCTGCAAAGCATACACTTTACAGGGAAAGATTCTACTTGTAATTGACAAAGAACTCAGTACTGGCTGTCTTTACCTGTGGCTGTATTAAGTCCTGCTAGTAAAATTCTTGAAATAATTGTTGATATCTTTACCTGAGCTGGTCATTTTACACTTTTCTCATAACCAGTGAAGAGAATCAGGCTTTTCCAGTGTGTGAAAGATATATCAGAAGAGGTCTGTAAAGACAGACAACTCGTGACTTGAAACAGCCTTTTCTTCTCTACTGCCTGTAAGACATTCTGGTGAATAGCTGAGAGGTAAAATCTGCACTGTAGATATATTAAACAAAGAGTTTAATCCATCCTGGAAATCAAATCCTTAATGTAGAAAAATCCATGGCTAATTTTTTGATAGCTTTGTTAGGGACTGGCTGTCAACACATGTTCTGAAAGGAACATGCACAGTATGCAGAAGATACCTTGGACTGCAAAGACTCTTTTTCCAATTTTCTACTTACGTGATTGATGTAACTGCTAATTTTGGATTCACTAGTAGGGAGAACACCTTTATATTGCATATATTA
>NW_026624051.1:80260-95507 GCF_030028575.1 Malurus melanocephalus
AAAAAAAGATGTGGAGATTTCCTTGTTCAAAGAACCAAGAAAAGAGAGAAAACCACTTCTGACCTGATTTATTAAAAAAATGTCAGTGGGTGTTTTGAGAGAGATAAATGTGCTTAATTTGTATCTGTAGTTGTCACCAATCTCTTCTGTATCTGTTGATGACAAAGGAAGATTTGTCAGTGCAATTAGGAAGGGAGAAAAAGCTCCACATTCTGTAAGACAGCCTACAAAAASCCCACTGTTTTCACATATCTTTGTGATGACTGATAGTATCACAGTTCACTGTTTGGATTACATGGGTATTGGTCAAGCAGTGTTTTTAAGTGAGCTCTCCTGTCACAGAAAGAGAAAAAGAAAAAGAATTAATAATGAAGGGGAATAAAGGGTGTCACAATATGGAAAAGGCATTGGGAAATCACTAAATAAATTTTCCTTTCAACTTCTCTCACATGTTTATTTGTCTATATTGGTATACAGGAATACATGACACATAGAGAATTCAGAGTCACAATGCCTAGTCTTTTGTTATATTCCTTAAAGAAGATATTTTTCCATTTTGTTCTTTTGTCCTTGCAAGGGCCCCACTTAAATGCAAGAAATAATTTCGAGTAACTGTGGTAACCCGGTTTGGTCAAGGAAATGGTGTTTTCAAAAGATAACAAACATATTCCCTATTCAGCTTTTAATTTGCTGATTTTAATCACCCTTCTGGAGTTGAAGATTGTGCAATTATGCTGTCAGCTTATCAGTTCTATCACATATGTGCCATTTTCCCAAGTAATCTTTGAACCTAGCAGTCAGTTTCAGATGATTCCATTTGAGGGAGAAGCAGAGGACTGAATGTGGTCTCACAAGTCTGGGGAAGGGTGGTCAAATTGTGTTAAATTAGATACTCATCTTTTTCCACCAGTTCCATTGTGGGGTGATGGTAGAGCCTCAATCAAGCAGCATACACAATACCAGACAGCTAATTATCATGCTTAGAAACTCAGCATAGCAACATCGTTGTTGTCAYGGCATGGGGAAAGGTTTTTGATAGGAGACGTGGGTTAAGGGAAGAAAGAAGTCATAGTAGGTGAAGAGCTTTCTTTGCAAGGCATACTCACAGGAAAATAGCCATTTTTATCTTTTTKTTTTAAAAAAAAATRAATTCTTATTCAGACTGCTTTTTTCAGATTGTGAATCATTCACCTCATTTACTAAAAATGTAATTAAAATTTTCTTTTGGTTTAAAATTGACTTGGAGTTAGACRTTGAAAGGGAAAAAAATTTGTTCTCTTTTTAAGAAACCAGTTAAAAGACAGAAACTTGTGGTAAATGTAATGGAATTCTTTGCTAACTGACTGGACACATCAGTTTGAAGTCACCAAAGAGTTTGGTAGACTAATGAAAAAAAAGTATTCCAACTTTGTAGCCACTGTTGTGGAAAACAAGAATGAACACTAACATTTTCAAGAGATACACACTTCCTGTTTAAATATACCATATTGAAGRAAAATTTGATATTTTGAATACTTGATTACTACTTCTGAAAAGATTTTTAAGATATTATTTTAAAGTGACAGTCATGAATTGATGAATAAATGCAGAATTTATATATATGTACATGATTGTGTCTCTGTTGATTTAATTTTTCACCCTGAGATAGGGAGTGAAATGCTGTGAAGTTAAGTAACACAAACGAGTATCTTTGATAAAAGTGTGATTATAATATGATTTTTTGAAATAGATACACAGTTTTTACTGTTGAAAATGCAACACCTATAATTAGAGGTATAAGTCTAATACATATTTTTATGAGTCAAATACAGTTATTTATACTAAGAAAATTTACATTGTATTTCTAAACAATACTCGTGTACTAGCTGCTTATCAAAATAATGTGATGAAGAAGTTTTCTAAAACTGATTTTCAGATGCAGCTTAGCAGCTTCTTTTTCCAGCAACTTCCCCAAAACCACACAGGTTTTCTCTGCTGTCTTTCTGCAGCATGACTTTGTGACTTACATACAGAACGTCCAGAACGCAGAAAAGCCAACACAATAACAAGRAGGCAAGATGTTATTTATATTTTTTATCACCAGCTTTATGGGGTCATTTGTGTTCTATTTCCTGTTACAGAGGTCAGTATAAAAGCAGATGCTATAATAATTAATAGATTGTATTTTCCCACCTATTAAAGGCCATGAAAATTTTCACATCAGCTTAACTTCTATCTATAACAGAAATACTTGGGAGAAAACCACAAACAACATTTTGCTGTAATACGTAAAAATATCAGGAGATGCATATTCTCAAAAGAATAGTGTTTAGGAAGAAGTGGAAGGGCTTTAAACACTTTATAACAAAGCAAATTCCTTGTAAACAYAGTTTTCAGGAAATTTCGTATGCAAGCTCTCCACGCCTTTTCCTGACAATGCATTGTATGCTATCTCTGAAACCACAGTTCTTTATCCCAGGTCTAACACTTACAGGGATTATTGCTATCTTAGACAAACGGAGGGACAAAGTTTAGTCTACTTTGTTTAAATAAAAATCACTGAGGGGTATTACATGAAAGATGGCTGGATTTAGAACAATGTGTAGAAGTTAGCTCAAAGTGTAGGAGTCGACTCAGAGTGTGACTTGAAGTGTGGTGGAATTTGCTTTCTCACACAGACCACTGAGTACTCATCTTCACATCTCATGCTCCTCATATACTGGACTGTRAAAGTTTTTTTAATTTCTGGGAATATGAAAATGGTTTTCCTGAATAAGTTTGTAGAATGTCTCCCATAAGAGATAAAATCAGTTCAGTGAAATTTCACTGGCTTTGTTTTTATTGAGACAGATAATTTTTTATCTTATTTCCCCAATATGAGAGAAAATGTTTAGCAATTAAATCCCTCATTCTATTAAACAGTCTAGGTAGTTCTTTACCTTTTAAGAAACAATATGTCTAAAATGTGCATTATTTGATTGTTATAAAATCTCATTGAGGTTAGTTTTTATCTGGCAWCATAAAATTATTAGACAACAGATTTTTCATATGCAACCAGGTGAAATGAAAATATATTCTTTTGAAGGCTGAAAAGGGACATAAAATCTAAAAGGCATACACAAATAAATTAGATTCATACTTGGGTGAAATCTGGTGCCAATGAATTGCATATTAGATACAGAATATTTGGTCTTGATTTCTCTTTCATTTCTACTCAGTACATACCTTAAATTCAGTAGTGGAGAGGATTCCCTAATTAGTCATGCAATTGCATTTTGTGCTAAGAYACATCTTCTGCATTTAAAATGTGCCTGTCTAATCTAAGCCATTTGCTAAGGCTCACTGTACAGTCAGTGAAACGAAGTTCCCCCATAGCCATATCTAATCTGCTTTTCTTAGATCAGCTGGAGCAGTTCTCTTGTACTTAATTTTTCCACAAACTCTAGAGGAAGCCAACCTGCCAACTTAACCTGTAACGCTTAAATGGTTAAAAGTATGGGCAGTGAAGTTTACTYTCTGTTGTCTTTCTATGTTTATGAATTATATGGAAGTATTATCATTGTTATTAATAAGAAGATATMATTTAGTATCAGCTAGATCATAATTTGATATGGATGGGCATTTTTCTTTACTGCTTCTTTCCTTCATCTCTTGTCTCATAAATTTTGAGCAATTTTCTTTTTCTTCATCAGATCCCTTTTTCAGTATCAAAATTTGACCAATGTTTTATTGGAAATTTTTCAATGGTTTGGGTGTGTTTCTTTTTGTTCAAGTTAATTAACTTGGAAGTGAAAGTAGCTAAACAATACCAGACCTTGAATAAACCAACATGATTTTAACACAATGTGRGTGAAACTCCCATCCAAAATAAACAATGTGGTAAGTTCTTGAAATGATACAACCTATTCTGTTAATCATTAAAAAAGCTCTGTATGAATAACTCCACATTTGAMCATTCTGGGTAAAAATGTTTTGCACCTTTTTCCAGGTGCTTCATCTGTCAGTGATTCAGAAAGATGTTTCTTTGCTTGTCCTCCAATAGGAGATCTACAATGATTTGAAAAATAAAAACAGAGATCTTACCTGGTGCTATGTTTCTAGCTGAGCAGATATATTTAGGACAAAATGAGAAAAAAAGTGTACCTACTGAGGTTTTGCCTGGAATGATAATTTATTCTGTGGGTGGTTGAAATCTTGACTGCCTTAGAATGGTGTGCTGTAGGAGAGCTTGAGAGGTTTTCAAGCAGCTAAGCAGGAAACCTGAAATGGAATTAAAGGAATTTCCTCATTTAAGATGAAGAATTTGCTATATTGGCTTTTCTGTTTCAACGCTTTCATAGTTCTCAGGAGTTTTTTTTTCTGACATTGATATGATAAACCATTAGATTGCTGAAACCTCAGGTTTGTTTGTCCTCAGACTGGGTCAGTGTTCTATTTTAAACTAGGGCCATGGTTTAAAGTGGTGCACTTGACAGTGTCAGGTTAATGGTTACACTCAATGACCTTAGAGGTGCTTTTAAACCAAAATGGTTCTGTGATTTTATGATTCTGTGCATATTTGCCAAAACCAGGCTTGATTGTACACAATTTTTGACATCTGAGAATGTGTGAAAGCTGTTTTTTAAGCTTCCTCTATAGTAAAAAGACATATTTTCTTTAGGAAACTGATTCTTCCCACCATACAGTAGTGATTAGGTAGAACTATGTGGTCAAGTGGTTGTCTCTCAGAAGTGAGCACAGAAGGAGCTAAAATATTGAATTTTAGAAGTCATCTGACATAGAAATGGCTGGACTTGGTAAGATTACTTGCATCCCAAAATTCTAGATGCTATTATAACTTTATAGTGAGAATCTCCCTCTTTCCTTCAGAAAACAAGTCTGTTTCACATGTAAATACTGCCTCCAAACTAATCCAGTCTTTTTTAGGGGAATTATACTCAGAGCTACTGGATTCTTATTGAAGACAGCCTTGTCCTTTCTGTTCCTTGAAAATGCCAATAACTTTGCTACAATATTATTTTTAGATTTGTAAATCCTTTCTTTCTTCAGAATAATTCCATGGAGAACTATATASTAAAAAACTCCAGTTTCATGTGTGTGTCTCATCACTCTGACTGCAGCACAGCAATTCATCACCAGCTCATGTGTGTTTCAGAGTCTCTGAAAAACCTCCAATAGCTTTTTGTGAATATTCAGAAAAAAATGTACATTTCAGAGGTGAGATACCCCACTGTGAAGGTTCTCACCCAATAGGGCAGAAAACTATTGTCCCTGAAGACCAGTTTCAGAGACACCTTTGTCTCCATCCTWAATATGCATAGGGATTCACAACTCAGACATATATGTCTTTCAGAAAATCATTATTTGCTTCCACTCTKAAAGACAAGTGTGGTCTGTGCCTCRTGTTCAGAAACTCTGKCAATTTSTGTTGTAATACTGCTGCAAATACACACGTTAATTCTTATTTCCATAACTTGCAGTAGCTGCTACTGTTTTAGGTGGGCATATAAAAATCAACTGAATCTGTTACAGYGTGGCTGATAATTACCGGACAATAACTTTGAGTGTTTTATAGGAAATTATAGTGGTTTTAAGGACCTCGGCAATGAGAAATTACAGGGATTTTTTTAATTTTTGTTTTGACTCCCTTTTTTTTTTTGTGTGCATATTTTTATTTTTGACTGAAAAAAACCTCAAACCCATGCAACCCCCAAAAACCCAACAAGAATTAGTTATTTTCATCAATATTACTACAAGTTTGAATATTAAATGATGGAACCATCAGCCTTCAGTCTTTCTCTTCAGTCACATCATTAGAATCATGGGTATGCTAGTAAGAAGAGATTTTGTTTCAGCCCTAAATGGACTTTTATTCTAGAGGTTTGTAATAATAATTCAATATTATCTTTCCACATGGCTGAAGATACCGACATTCTTTAAAAACAAATACTTGAAATAGCATATGAACTTCAAAAGCAACAAGAACATTTTCGCTGACTGCTGACTGCAGCATGGGAATCCTCTTTGCTGAGTTAAGTAATGACCTCTAGTTCCCTTTTACGAGAAAGTTCACAGGAGATGAACCTAATTTTGCAATGTTAATRTGGAAAAGACCATTTGGCCTTCAAGCTTGTAACAATATACTTCCTCGTCTTTTCTGTTGTGTAATTAAAAATTTGTTCTCACAGCATTTATCCGTGGCAGCATTACTTCTTATGCAAGTAGTCCTTTCAGACCAATTGAATTTATTCACTTAAATAAATATTTCTTTAGTAATCAAAGACTGCATGACTGAATTCCAAATATCAAATATTTTTCTTAGTTTGGATCTATATGGGGTATAAATCAATGATTATTTTGTAATTATTGAAACAATCTARCATTTTAAAGTTTCCAAATTTTACACCAGATTTTCTCAGATCTCCACATTGATTTTTGTGTTTGCTATGAAGCTTTTTATATATTGTTATTTTCGTTCAAAAGAAACCAAACAATTTACAATGTGACTTGGTTCCTATTAATTTCAACCCAAYGAGATTATATCCGTAGTTAAGGCAGAGGGCAAAATGATAGGTCATGGGATATATCTTAAATCTTTTCTTTAGGTGGYTTTGAAGATTATGAAATCCTCTTGTGATATGTCAAAATTAAATTTATGCATTGATTAGGTATTAGCACAAAATTAATTTCATTGTCTATAAATTCCATAAGCTCCAAGGAATTCCTTGGAGCTTATGAAGGATGACAGAGCAAAGCTGTAGCCAWGTACTCTAATAAATGTCTTTTTAGGGTGTCACACTTTTATGTGATGGCTAMGAATAATGTCCTGTCTAAGATGGCTTAGAATAATGTCCTGTTTCATGGTTTGAGTATATATGACTTTTTCTTGCTCCATGACAATTTCTGTGATATGTTACCCCAAAGCATCATTTCTGTTCCAAGTACTTTTTTCCTACATTTTCACTAAGRTATGAATATGGAAGAGCCTCCTGTTTGTTTGATACTCTCTGTTCTTTGTCCTACTAGCAAATAAATGAATGTAAGATGCCCAAAATTTTGCTTGATGAGGCACTTGCAGTTTTCCTCATACTCTGAGTTAGATGCATGGGAGAAATATAAACAAGATATTCTAAAGAGGTCAGAATAAGGAYAAAAAAATTACTGAAAACTTTGGAAAGTCAAAGAACTTTGGCAAAATATTTAGAGCAACATTCAATTAACATGACACTTCTCAGAGCATTAACTTATTGCATTCAGCTTAGCCCATTTTATTTTGAAATATGCAAAATGCCAAGAAGAGGGAATTAGAAGAAAGAGAGAAMGACAGAAGAGATATAAAAAAGAACAAACATGACTACCACCCCTGGCTCCAGCAGTGTTCAGCTGACAGAMATTCCAAGAGGCTCATGCTTGCCTCATGTCTCAGGTTAAATATCCTTTGTCTTTCCTCAGTCCTTTCCCCAGGTGGGATTTCTGGTCTTGTGGACACTTTGGAGCTGGATTAGAGGCTTCAGAGGAGGGGAACAGAGCACTGCCTCCAGTGTGCCAGTGCCTGCAAGGTCTGGGATACACTCCCAGGCTGCTGTGGGATGTGTGGGGCAGTTCATCACCTCACCAGAGCAAGGCCTGACCTGTCCATGCCTTCACCTGAAATGTTTAGATCCAGCAATCCTTCCAGTCTCTCACACTGGAACAGCTGGATTCAATGATGCTGGCAAAAAATCATTGCTGTTTATTCAGACTTGAAGTCTGACACCACAAAATTGTAAGTTGCTTTTCTCAAGTGTTTTTCTCATCCCAGCTGGGGACTATAGATACATTTCAATGTGGGCAAGAATATCTGTATGGAAAGTTATTTTTAGGAACATGTGTCATTTTGYGGTCTAAGTGAAATAGTATCTCTTGCAGTTATTAATTGTCTGATTCATCTCAGGCCCTATGTTGAGAAGAAAATTGAAGGCAACAATGAAAAGTCAGAAGTAAAAAAAAAAAGAAAAGCTCATCTACCATAACAGCTACATCTGCAAGACTGTAGTACACCAGTTCTTGTGTGAGGAAGATTGCTGGATGACCTGTGAGATCAGTTATCATCTGCTGGAAGTACTAAGAAAAGCTAGAATAAGAAGTATCTTCAGTAGAAGAGTCAAAAAGAGTGAAGTCCAGGAAGATGCATGAAGAGAACTTCAGGGAGCCAGGAATCTTAAATAGATAACAAACGTCTAGAGTATATGCTCTAACCTGACTGCCACAACAGATGTTTCTAAGGACATGTTATTCTTTCCCTCAGTTTTGTGTTTTATCTGTTTCTTTTTTTTTTCTTTTCATCTTTATGGTAGATTTTTATTAAACTTTTTTTTTTTTTTTTTTTTTTTTTTTTTTTTTTTTTTTTTTTTTNTTTTTTTTTTTTTTTTTTTTTTTTTTTTTAATTGGGAGTGTGCTTTCAGCTTTGAAAAATCTTGGAAGCTGAATTCTGTCAGTCATTGTTTGCATCATGCTTCCTGGAGCTCCCTAGTCACCCCTGCTGTAATGTCAAGGTCTCAGAATAGCAAGTTGAAAGGAACAAGTGGAACCAGAAATGGTTTTGGATKACAAAAAGCAGAATTTCTCAGAGAGGAAAGTTCCATCAGCTACAGTTCTCATGAATTAAGAACTACCCATATAGCAGAGGTTATTTTTTAACTGTGATGCTCCCTGTCAACCATTTGACCCCAAATGAGCTTGTAATGAAGTGGGATCAATAGGGGTTGCCAGCTGCTGAGTGATAAATCACCTTTTCAATGCCCATTGACATGTTGGTTTCATGCCCCTCCAAGTAAAGAGAGTGCTTAGGGACAATTTTCAAATGACACATCTTCTCTCCCTCAGTTTTTCCCACTCTGATGGTCTCACCACTTTTTTAGCCTTTGCTTTTCTGATTGCTTCACYCAGCTTTGTTTTTAAGATTAGAGTGGATAACTATGGGCAGAAATACAGCATAATAATTTATACAGGACCTTGAGAACTAATTACCTTCTTTCCAGAGACTTTACGTACAGATGCTCCCAAAGTGTAATTTCTTATCCCATCAGCCYAGAACCTGAAAGAACCAAGAAATACTAGGACCCACCATGTGGAGAGTTCTTTGTCAGGCACAAAGAGAGCAGAAGGAACTTGTGGACATGRAGTAAGCCTGGGCGTTCCACTGTAACAGACTGCTCCAATTCCACCAAGACCCTGCCTTCTGCAGGCACAATCCTTAAGCAAGACTGTACTACTTCTGATGTAGGTGCACTGRGAAGTTAGAGAGTGAGGAAGAAGAAAATGGAAGTGGAATTTTCATTTGGGATGTCTTCAGTCCTGAACTTCCAGCTTCCCTTCTCGCTTTGGCACTGCCAGCAGGAAGCAGTCTGAATACCAGGGGAGAGGGCAGCTCCTCCAAGGGACAGGGCTGATTGATTTTGCTGTTTGCAATTCTGACCAAATTTGCATTGACATCTGATCTAGTAATGGGCAAAACTGATACAAAAATTCCCTGTGTGTTTCCTGAAACGATATTCACCATGAACTAACAGAGAGAAATGTCCTACAAATCTCTCATTTGCATTTAAAAATTTGTTGCTGGAAGAAGAACAGAGAAAATAAGCTCACTGGAGTTATCTGCAGGCAATAACTTTGTAATGCAGTATTTTGATCCTCTGGTTTGTTTTTTTTCTTTTTTGAGAGTAATATACTTGCTAGGTTTTCTTGTGTTGCAGTTTTAACACTCAATTTTATTTCTGGCAAGACACTGCCAGAAATAACACAGTGTCAGTTGGAATAATGGAAGCTGTAATTAAAAGTGTTTTTGAAATTTACTGTAAGGGCAGGCAGCATCATCTTAGTGAAGAATATAAGTAATGAATGAAGAAATATGCTATGTACCATTTATATTCCATTATAATTCATAACCCCTCCTAGTCTGTGGTGTAACTTAAAACAAAGAAGGAATATCCCTGTTTGCCCAACCCCCTACTCATAACATTGTAAAACGTTTCAGTCCTTGAGACACAGCTCTAGATTTTGCTGATAAAAACCAGAGGCAATTTTAATGAGAAGAAATCATAAATCTAGGATTTAGCTCCCAAGAAAACAGATCAGAAGCTAAAGGACAGCCAGGCTGTTTCTAGTTTAGCTAGGTTTAACAGAAAATAAAAATATAAAACAYCCTGTCCTTTGCCAGACATCTTTGTCGAGAAAATACCATTCTGAATAAAGGAGAAAGTGTTTCAACTCCCATGAGAAACTCTGCAGGTACCAAGCCTGAGGACAGACATTGTGCAAATAGTAATGGAGACCAGGCCCATTTCTTTGGATTGAGTCTATTGCAAAATTTTTGCTGTATTTCTGGTTATGGATGTTAGAAAGGCTGTGCCCTGTCTTTGTGTCTCCCTCAGCTCAGGGATGAATAGTGATTCCATCCTCTGTCCTTTATCCTAAAACAACCTATTGCTTTTCAAGAACTCTGTCGGGAGTTTCTAACTGATATGAAGGCACAGAGATGTTATGAATTTCTTCAATACCTAAATCTACTGTGAACTGAAAAGACTGTTAYTTATGCCTACAAAAATCAACCATATAGCTTTATAATCAGAAAGAGTTGTGAATGTTATATGATGCAACTGTGCAGAAGTTGCTCCAYTGACAGATGGAGAGCTAAGGAACAACACAGAAGGGAGGCAGAGAGAGGGAGGGGGAGAGAGAGGAGAGACGACGAATTTTGGGGAGATGCCGTATGCATGGTGCAATCCTGCCCACCAAAAATCACTCAACTGGTGTTTTTTATGCTTTTTATTCCCCCAGAATTTCTTATGAGCATGGAGGGAAAGAAAGCAGAGAAATGGTTTACCATGAGGGTTTTAAAAAAGGTAAATACCCAGTTTCAGAAGCCTAAATGAGGTATGCTATATGTCTACATTGTGCCCTTGTTTATTAAATTCTGAATGCAAAGTGCTGACATGGTGGACTGTGTGAAGAAGGGTCTGTTCCAGCTGGAGAGGAGGCGTTTGCTTTGGGCTGGGCAGTTCCTGTTCTGGGAAGGCACTCTTGCAAGTCTGCTGTGAGAAAGTGCAATCCTTTCTTTCTGGGCCCAGGGATGCTTCAGAGCCCAGATGCCCKGTAAACCAGGGAGAAAAAAAACAAACCAACCAACGAAACCAACCAGCCAAAAATAGGCTGGGATGTGGACTGTGTGGCAGGAGCACTTTAATTTGTCAGGGCAACATCTTTTAACCTGAGCAGGAACACTGCTGTTGATAGAAGTAATGACACCTCATGTGGGCTGCATAGCAAGACTCAATACTGGATGCTGGTCAGTTGTTTTTTTGTTTTGTTAAATAGAAGAATAATTTATTTTTTAGCTGTTTTAAGACAAAGATATACTTCTTGAGATACAATAATACATAATGTGATTTAAAATATAGATGCCAGCGAAGCAGAGAGTTAGGGGAACAACAATCCACTAAATAAATAGACAAAAATGACTCTATTGTCATTACTGTTAGAATGTCAACAGCGTCTTTAGCACGTAAAATATTTTTGTCATTTCTACATGGTCTCAGGCCAGTTTTTTAGACCATTTTAATTATCAGTTACATTAGTGAGAAGTATTGATTGATGAACTCTGTGGATTTGTTTCTTTCCAGTTCTGCTGTGAAAATCTGACTACATCTCCAGATACACCGAGTAAAAAACATCTTTTTCTTTCATAACTTCTTCACTCTCTGCTGACAGTGAATTCCCAGAAAAATAAAACAATATAGTAGGCCTGTAACCAATATTGCTAACATCTAGGGAGTCTGTTCCATTCCTTTCCCACTGGCACAACCTGTCTWGAATCAAGCCTGTAACTTAAGAGAGGAATATAATGTTGCTGTGAATGCCTGCTGAGCTGTACTAACTCTTGTTTTGGTTGCTAGCAGGAGAGCTGGCTTTTATAAACAAAGATAATTTTCATTGTCTTCATTTTTACATGTAGCTTCATTTTACTTTAGCCTCAGTTATAAAATCTAGAACTTTCTAYGCTCACTTACCAGAAGGTGTTCACTTCCAGTATGAACCTCAAATATGTTATTTATGTGTTAATCATTATGTTAGTGAATTATCTAATTACATTAACCCATGTATGACYGAGCGACAGGCTAAGGCACAGGTGAGAAGTGCTGAACACTGAATGATGTGTGTGGCATCCTCTGACCCTCCTAACAAAGCCCACTTTGTTCTGAAATTCTAATGCAATCCTTTCTGCTCTTCCCCACTTTCCTAGGGAGGCATTCTAAAATTGTGCTGTCCCTTATCCCTATCTTGAAAATCCAGAGGCTCCCTTAAGGTTTCCCAGCTCGTTCTTTACCCTGACTTCCACTGAACTATTCCAACCTGCTAAAATTTTCACAGACATTTCCCGGACTCCTGCCCACGTCCAGAATTTCCTGGACACCTCTCAGCTACTTGTACAAAAATCCTGTGCTGCTGGGCCAGAGACTAGGTCTGTTCAGGTAGACCATTATCAAAGTTTAAACACCAATATACTGTAATGTATAAACTTGTAYTGAAGAACAGTTTGCACATTACGGGAAAAGCTAAATTTTTTAGAAGTGCCTCCTGGCTTTTATTAATTGGATAGCACAAGACGAGAGAATTCTACTGGGAGCTACAATAGCCATTGCCATGCCACAAAATTAGAAAATGGAATTTGGTTTACTGTTTAGTGGAACATATATATATTTCTCTGCATCAGAAAAGACTTCTAACTTAAAGATTCATAGCCAGAATCACTCTGAGGAACTGGAGTCAGCACCCGGCTGTTCTTCAAACTACATTGTTACATGACAAGGCCAATTATTTTTAGTGTTCTAAGAGACATCACAATGCTAAGTAAGAGCAACACATATAGTATTTTTCTGGTATGCTATGCATTTGTTTTATGCAATGTCCTGTTTGCACTTTCATGCTCCTGATACCTGTGTTTAACCCGTATTAAATTAACTGGAAATTCATGGATTTTTAGACATTTTTCTCAGTGCAGCAATGTGAAGATTTGTCTCGTTCAGAAATGAGTTAAAGTGTAGCATGAAAATGGAGAACTRTATTGTGAACAGCAAAGCCCAGCTACTTTTCATTTCAATTCCTCTCCAAATTGTATCACAAAAGAAAGTTCAAAAGTATGCTCATTCTCCACWGGCTTTCTTCCAACTTCATATCAGGGAAGCCGCAGTCACAATAATTTGTCCTTCCTCTTTACCTGTTGCAAGAAACCTTCTCAGTTGTAGACTTAAAACCCAACTCAAGCCAAACATAAAAGAGGAATTGCACTTCAGTGGTATTGCATTACCCTGGAATGGCACTGAGGAACTGAAATGTCTACCTAAAACTGCAGCTGAGTGTGTTTCAAAAGATGTGCATATCAGCCTAAATTACTTGATATTCTGCCCTTATTTTTAAAACTCTGCAGCACACCAAATGCAACCACATCAGGTTCCTTGATGCAGGAAAGCATTTTGACATAAATTTGTTTAATTTCCTGGGAATGCAAAGAAAATGCAGGTATGAAACTACATAAAGGAACAGTCTGATGGATTCTTCTTTTGCCTCTAAATGTCTTTATATTGATAAAGAGTTCCTCAATATCTGTGAGGGGACAGTCTTGGCTTTTGTGGAAAATATGACTTAGGTATTTCCCTCCCAAACCTGTTRCACACCAAACTGCTGATGCAGCCATGGGCAGGAGCAGACCTTTCTGTGGGAAAGTGCAGGAGCCAAATTGCTGTAGGATTTTCAGGGACTGTTTGGACTATTGGTAAGTTTTCATTTGATCTTAATTTGTGTTTTGTTCACAGGAAGAGTATATTCAGGAATTCTGTTAATAATTCCATGAAAATGTCAAAGCAGGAGATGAGACCCGGGACACAAATATTTATTGGTCTTTCAACTTTTATTGACTAGTTACTTGCAACTTTGAGTAYGGACTAGAATAAAGAACATCTGGAATAGGAGTGTTTTGGGCAACATCTAGGCTTCATACCGATGCACACTGTCTGCCTAAAAGACTTGATATAGTGGGACTCTTATTACTGACATCGATTTTTAACAAAAAAAAAAAAAAAAAGGCTCTTGCTAATCCAGTGCCCATGCTAGACCACTTCTATTACTCTACTGATTTTTGTATGTATGTATGTATTTATTTATTTATTTTAAAGTCAGCTTATCTCTTTTATTCTACATAGGAATCCTATGACTCCAAAGCAATTATTTTTGAAATGCTAGAAGGGGCCCTGATTTTTCATGTCATACATAATTGTGTTTGTTTTGATACAGATGGCCAGGAGCTATTACAATTTTGTTCTCAGCCTGAATATGGGAACCATCATGCTAAATCAGACCAGTGCTCCAGTGAATCCACATCACTGTCCTATCTCTAATTAAAACCAATTGGTTCAAATAGGGATGCACATAACTACAGAAGATTGGTATTTGTCTGTTCACATCTTCTTGACTATTTGTGTCTGATCACATCTTAAAACTCATTGTTGATGTTAGAAGTCTCTGCTTTATAGWTGACAGCTGTATTTTAAACAGTCTCTCTATACAGATATTACAAATAAAATGAGAATAGATATGACAAGGAAATCATAATAGTATTAAGTTTATTGTGTTTTTCCTAGACTTAGGCAATGATTAGTCACCACATGCAGGTGCTCTTAGAGCACTAAAATATTCTAAACCTGCTGTCACACCAGCAAACAATAAAACACCACTGAATTTATGATTAGACATGTTTGTCCAATCTGATTAGGTGACTGTTACAGAATTAGATATGTAGTTGGTATCATTCACGTTTTACTCAATTGGTATTATACAAAAATCCGAAGAATGCGCACAAGATTGTGAGTGGGACTTTTAGAGTTCATTAGTGTCAGTGCAAATGGCAACTGAACACTTCTAACATCTCTGTGCATGGTGTGCTTGGCTCTAGAGATCATTGCAGTACAAAATAGTTTGTCCAGGAGAACTGCAGCCAGCATTTCTGATTACCTTGAAGTGCTGTGTCAGCTCCTGTTACACCAGAAGGCAATTCATTTACCTCTAACGAATTGAACTCAAAATCAAATGAAGAATGTTTATTTCTTCAGATACTAGTGTCCATGTATTATCTCTACATGCAAAGATACGGATACCACAGATGCTTATTTTGCTATCTACCTGTCCTCTTTTCACTTATAAAGAAGAAAAATCAGTGGTTTTTTTTTTTTTTTTT
>NW_026624051.1:95520-125006 GCF_030028575.1 Malurus melanocephalus
TTTTTCAGTAGATATTCTATGTAGTAACTTTCAGAATTTGTAGGTAGAAAAGTTGTCATTTTCATTATATCTCTAATCTGTGGCTATAATATATGTTTAATCTGGAGTATTAAGATTCTGAAACATTTTTTTTAGTCATGCTGTTATTGGTAATTATAGTGATGCTCAGACAAYCAAATAAATATTATTGTCATGTCTTCGTATTTATACTCTGCCCGTACTTCACAGACATCTTTATAAGATTGTGAGTTTGGAAAGTTTGCCGTGCTATTTCTCAACAGAAAAAGGATCAGCAATTTCATAATGTCAAATAATGTAGTAGGAAACCTGCTTTCTGACCTGGCTGAATAATTTATGCAGTCTTCTGACTGTCTCAATAGGCCTGAAAAGAGAGAGAAAAAGAGGAARAGCAAGGGAAAGAGAATCCAAAGCCTATTCCAAACATCAAATGCTAATTGCAGCTGAAGAAAAGCACCTGAATTTCTGCCACAAAAGGAGAAGAGTGTTGCCAGGAGCATTGCAATGACCATTTGACATTTSAGCTGTCGGTCCTGCAGCATATAATCATAGGGTGTATTTAAGTTCTCCTGCAATTGCAAGTCCTAAAAATGTAGTAGTCTGACATCCATCAAGCTGAAGGAATGACAGGTAAAAAATACATATGAATATAAATTGCATGSTGCTTTTTGTTATAAAAAGTGATTGAGCTTGCATTTAAGTAAGTTTTTTTCATTCTTCTTCTCTGCAATCCTCAAAGTCACTCGGTAGCAATAACATGGTGTAATTGTTTTATGAARCTATTATGAGTATTTAGCTTCATAATGACTACCTGCACTCTAAATAGACAGACATTTTCATTTCTGCAAGATGAGAATCTTTGTGCCTTTGAAAAGCTCATKCCTTTTCCCTCAACATGTGAAACAATTTCAGGGATAGTAGTGAGAGATTCGGAAATCCACAGCCTTTCTTTCCTCCTCCTTTGCTAACAGCTATAACCTCTGCTTCTTCACAAGATGACAGTCTTAGAAGGAATGTCTTTTATGCAATGGCTTCCAGATCAAAGTCACTGAGTGGCCTGTGTGGCAAAGCCAGAAGAAATGGAATAAAATGCCAGCTTGGTGGCATGGGGTAGGACCTCATGTCACAGGTAAATAGCAGTTGAACCCTTGCTTTCCCCTATCCTTGTAGAATTCTGGTTGGAAGCTTATCTTTGAGTGTTTGGGTACTTAGGTATGTCCCTGCCCAACACAATGGGCACACAGGCACAATATGAAGTATATTTGTGATTCTACTAAGACAACAATAGCCTTCACATTGTACAAGAATTTTAACATCTCAAGTAGGCAGTGCTACACAGGCAGAATGTTGAAGAATTGAATAAAAACCATCTTTTTAAGCCACTAAATCAGAAACAACATTTTCATTTCATACTGAACAGTACATTTTCTTTCTGTTTTGAAGCACCTTCCTTGAAAGATGTTTTCCTCATCTCAGTAGTGGTAGAGGGACAAGTTTGAAGGTCAGACCTTAAGAAGATCGTTTATTTCAACACTTGCAAAGAAACAGAATAAAACAGAACTGTGCTGCATGTCCGTCTCCAATCTGAACATTGTGGACACAGCTAAATAGGATTATTGGCAGCAGCCTAAAATCATGAATATCTTTATTCTTTCAGACTGAATATACCCTGCTTACCTAGTGCACTACCTTGAATTTTGCTCTAGGGAACTTTATTAAATATTGGAGGTATAGTTTACACAGCTAAATCTTAATTTCTTATTCTTTTGTTGCAAGTTGTGTCTAAATAGTTACACGGAAATGAATATTCTGTGTGAGACTTGTTCACCATTTGGAAGAGCACAAAAACTCTCTACCTTGCTTGCACACCTTGTTTTGCATTAGTCATATATRCCTGAGTTTGCAAGCAGATGTACAGCTAAAATAATGTTTCCATAACAAATTCCTACTGGAAGTGTTATGAGAATACCAGCTCCAAACATGCCAAAATGATGACTCAGGACCACCTACTGCAACATTTTACTTGAACAGTAAAAGAGTAATGAAATTCACCCACTCTTGAAAATATGCCTAATATCAAGACTAAATAAATTATAGAATAAAATACAACATGAATGAAAGAAAAATCTTGTGTTCTGATGTGCATTGAATCTTGAGAGCAGTCACAGCTTCCACAGATCCAGACTGAGGGCAGACTCTGGGCTTGACTGTGGGATGAGATGTGTAATTCAGTGTAGTGTCCAGAAAGAAAGCTTCTACAAACAAGGCTGAAATGCAGATATAAAAGGAACTTAAAGTTGTTTCTCTGATAAAAAAAAAAAAAAAAAAAAAAAAAAAAAAAAAAAAAATAAAAAAAAAAAAAAAAAAAAAAAAAAAAAAAAAAAAAATTAAGAGAGAAAGATAATATTAAATGCAGGGCAAGAGGCCACATACAATCCCATAGTTGAATATTCCTCAGGGAAAAAAGAGAAAGAAAAACAGACTGACATTAAGAGGTGCCCCTATATTAATCTTAAAGCAAAAATCTGTGGTGACTACTGATCTGAGATGGTTTATTCCCCATCTCTAGCTGTTAAGTTTACAGATCTCAGCTGGGCCCATTTGGTATTTATCCTTTCTCTAGGGAGAGAAGGGAAAAAACAGAGCACAGACTTCCCAGTCTTTGAAAGCCCAAAATAATAGCTGTTACACTTCACATTGGCTGACCTTTGTGAGTGAGGACATGCCTCCAACTGGCTCAGATATTTTCTCAGTAGAGATGTCAGTGTGCTGCACATACTCTACGTTACTGAAGGAAGTTTTAGGCACTTCTTAGTAATCAGGAAGCAGCTTTCATTTTCATGAGAATATTCCCTCCAAACTGCACCTGGCAAATTAAGAATTGTGAGCTCACTGTGTTTAAATTTTGTGCCACTGCTAAACCTAACAAATAATACTGCTTCATAAACTAAACACGTTTTATTGTAGTAGTGCATCAAGAAATGATTCTTTAAGACAGTTCTTCAGATAACTCCATAAACACTATAAAATGATTACTTCAAAATATGAAAGCACAAGAAAGATTGTTCCTCATGGCCTGTGCTATTGACTTTATGACCAAGATTTTAGCTGCATCTGGTCTGGCCATTTTATTTCAACTTCAGAAATATGACAATGAATGTGGCTTAAAAACCAAGATTGATTTTTGTCATGATAGTATGTCTGCCTAAAAAYGCTTTTACAGTGCACCAGCCACTATTTTAGGGCCTGAGATCAAGTTTAATAAGGCTGTGCCATAGAAAAAAAGAAGGAAAAAAGCATGATAAAAATTAAATGAGCTTAAAAATAAAATTACTTCTTACTCTAAAGTGTTCTACTTTTTGGGCCATATAAAGACCTCAAGAAAAAATCAGGACAAATGGRAAAAGTATTATTTCAAATTCCTCATTGAATGACACTCAACACTTGCTGCTTAGGTAAAAACAAGAAATCAGTGCTCTGTGGCCATGTGAAGGACATAATTTTGTAGATGGATTTCTAAGTGTGGAGAGTGGTGGGAAACACATTCCCAGTATTGGAATAGTGGTAGGCTATATTTTAGATCTCAGTCCGCAAAAAGTYAAGAGAATCTTTGAAGATCCATTTTCATTAGCCTGGGATGGTATGGAAGGACTTGAGATAAAAATTCTGGGAGTCGAATGAACAGAAACCTCTTGAGGTTGACCTGTGGAATACCTTTTACACTTAAYAGTCAGATGAATATGTCCTCTTTTGCAGCTGCCATATGGCCACCTCATATCCATTTCCAAGTTCTGACAGCCAGTGGTGTGAGGTTCAAAATTATTTTTTGTTCAAGACCTCTTCTCCTGCAGTATTGATTTTAGTGAGCAGAGTTAAAGGGCGCTGAATTCTTTCATCTCCAACCAAAGACAGCAGAAGTTGAAGGCATGCAGACCRGACCTTTTGAAGACACCGATACCAGTTGAACATCTTGTGGGAAAAATCTTTGTGCTTACATGACCATGCTGCTCTGTGTTAYGTGTCTTGGAAACACAAGATTAATGTTGTGCAGGAAATACTGTAACAGGCCAGAAAACTAAACAAACAGCAGTCATTCCCCACTCTCAGCTATTTCATCAGCTTTCTGCTATTGTTACWGATGGCTTGACTAAAACCAGAAAGAAGCGGGTCTGAAGACCCCTCCTACAGGAAAACCTGCAGAGCAGCATAATGAGTAAGGAAACCTCTGCAAATTCTATTAGAGGGCTCTTCTCAGTGATTCCAAAAGGGGAGAGGAGGAGGCAAGATTTGCTTTCCTGTACGGGGACACAGTAAATTCCTGTGCATTTCAGCCACAGACTGATGTCAAAGTGATCCCAGGCAGTCAATTKCAGAGCAAACCATTCAGAAATAGAGATATTTAACAAACTTGAGCAAAAGGTTATCCCTGGGGAGAAGCGTCAAAARTAATCACACACATTTCTATTATGAAAGAAATCCTGTGTAGGATTTTAAGGTTAAATGACATCAAGGCCCTCCCAAAACAAAAACAAAACAGATCATCGGGGAAACGGCATCTAATTGTTACAATATCAGAAAAGTGTTGCCAGTTCAAACACTCTAAAGGACATTTGTCTGAGAAACCATGCAGTACAATTTATTGGACAATGACCTGCACACACAGCAAGCTGCTGTCTAGTTGCTAATACTGGGGTCATGTGGAGGGGAAGAAAACACTTGCTATGAGTAKAGTAACCACACCATTACAAGCAGAAAGTTCAGCAAATTGACTTAATTGCTGTGGAAATGTAATTCACAAACAGAAAATGTCTTTTCTGAATTGCAG
The DNA here is from genome assembly GCF_030028575.1 of Malurus melanocephalus. NCBI lineage: Eukaryota > Metazoa > Chordata > Aves > Passeriformes > Maluridae > Malurus > Malurus melanocephalus. Next base: position 100,364 of record NW_026624051.1, read on the forward strand.
ACTGGGAGAAGTTTGTATTCCTAAAACTTCCTAGAGTTCCAGGGACATATGAAGTCTCTGCATGGAGAACATCTCACACTTTACTAAGCATGAAAGATAGTCATGGTCCTAACTAGTCATGSTTTGGTGGCATATTTAATTTGTGTGATCAGGAAGGCTACAAGGGTGGCTTCTGTGAGAAGCTGCGAGAAGATTCCCCTATGTCTGGTAAAGCCAATGCCAGCTGGCTCCAAAACTTGGCCACGGGATGAGGCTGAGCCATCAGTGGTGGTGGTAACACCTCTGGGATATTTAAAATGGGAAAAGGACCRTTGCACAATACCAGTAGCAGCCCTCAGAAATGATGCATGGGAATAAGTGAAACAACACTGCAGACAAGGTCAGTGCAGAGGGAGGAGATGAGGTGCTCCAGGTGCTGGAGCAGAGATTCCTCTGCAGCCSGTGCTGGAGACCATGGTGAGGCAGCTGTGTCCCTGCAGCCCATGGACGTGCAGAATGCTGCAGATATTCACCTGCAGCCCATGAAGACCTTGGGGGAAGGCCATGATGGGGCAGGCTTGGGGTAGAACCTGTGAACCCTCGAAGAGAGGAATTTTGTGGAATTTTTGTATTTTTTCAGCATTGCTTATAACCTTGTGAGGGAGCATGTGGAGTCTGCTCCTGAAGGGCTGCAGTTTGTTAAAGCGATTTATGCTGGGGTAGCTCATTAAGAATTGCAGCCAACAGGAAGGATTCAGGCTAGGGAAGTTCATAGGGAGCTGTCTCCTGTGGGAGGACCCCCAAGCTGGAGCAGAGGAGGAGTGTGAGACCACTGAGGAGGAAGSAGCAGCAGAGACAATATGACTGGARCCACCATTGCCTATAGCCCTGCGCTGCTGTGGAGGGATGAAGTAAGAAAATCAGAGCAAAGTTGAGCCTGGGAAGAGGGAAGAGAAAGTGTTTTAAGATTTTTTTATTATCTTGTTATACTACTCTTCGTTTATTGATAATAAATTAAAYTAATTTTCCCCAAGTAGTCTGTTTTGTTGAGTGATTTCTCCCTGCCCTTATTTTAACCATGGATTCTATATATATTTTCTTTCCTCTGTTGTGCTGAGTGAAATGATATAGTGGCTGTAGTGGGCACCTGGAGTCCAGGTGAGGCCAGCCCACCAAGGTGTGTCTCAGGCAGGGTGAAATTATGTGTCTTTGTTTAGACTGAAATAAAAAAAAGCTGTAGTGTGACAGGCAGYTCACAAAGAAAGAGGAAACATAAAAATGCTTACTGGAAAAGAGTGGACAAGAGAAATATGCAAATACTGGTGAAACTCATGAGAGCAAGGTCACTCTGAAAGAAAGCAGTGGATGAAGTGAGAAGACTTGTCCTTTCATAACCTGCACCACTGGGCTGTGATGAGCCCCGTGTTATTTGCTGGTGTTGTTTCTGCCTTTATGATGCATACATTAAATTTATGTCCAACTGAGTTCTTCAAGAACTGATAAATCACAACTGCATCTGGGACATGTGAATTGTCGATAGCTTATCCATTACCTTGCTTATAAAACTAGCACTTAAATTCTCTAGAAGCAAAGCAGAATGGTATRAGGTGGTCATCAGGCATTTGAGTTTCAGCTGCCAGAATGGCAGACAGGTACGCCTGCACCACCATTCATCAGTTTGTGRGTTATTTTATCTCTTTCACAGCTGAGGAGCTTCTCCCCTCCTTTGCATGCTCCAGAGTTCCAGCTGCCATTATCCCACTGCTGACTTTTCAAACACCATTAGATCTTTTTCAGTCCTGCTACTTGCATTTGRAAGGAGATTCCTAAGATAAGAGTGCCTATGTCTCCAGCCAAATGCATTTATTGTTTCATCTATAATGCTTACAAAAGCTTCTGCAATAGTCATGTTACTGATACACAGAATATTAAGATGATAGGACTGTGTCTTTGCTGCCTGTACTTCTTCCTTTGGCACTTTCCATCTGTTKATTCCTGTAGACTGCAAGACATTTTCAGCCAGGATCATTTTCTCCTGTGTTTGTAAACAACGCAGAGCTGGGATTCCAGCAGGGCTCTTAAGAGCTGGTAAACAGCAACAGCACCAAGCAACAACAAAATAATGCATGTGATAGAAATACTTTTGCTGATGACTCTGTCTTTAATGGAAAAGATAGTAAATATTTCTCCTAATATTTTTGGACTTTTTTTTTGTAATTAAGTGAATAGTGTTACCAGCATGAATAAGTTAAAAGTGCTGCACTGAAGGGATTTATGGCCAGCATGAGGTTCAGAAGTTGCTTGAATTATTTTGAGGGAAATAGCTGAATGAAGATTATGGGTTTTTTTTTTTAGTGAATTAAATGGTAGCTGGAATCCATGCAGATAGTCTTTAATGAATGGGAAAGGAAGTGAAAATACAGAGGAGTAATATATACAGTGAGACAACACAGGAAGGAAGCATTGTCTAAAGTAAGCAAAATGGTTGCCAGAAAATTAGATTAAGTAGTGAAACAGATCTAGGAAACAAGAAAAAAATAGAAGGAGGAGTTTTGAGGGAAGAATAATCACAAAATAGAAATGGGTATTGGGTAGTTAAGAACATCAGTATTTGAAAACATTAAAGATGCCTGTCTTTCTGAAGAAAATGTGGGACATTTAATAAATCAAATATGGACTACTTCAGCAATCAATTAAAAAGCAGAATAAACAAATTAATAGTGGATTTTGTTGGKKTTTTTTTTTWAAACAAAACAATCAAAGGAGTTTCCAAGAAAAAAATTAAAGAACCAAAAATTTAAATCATTTTAGTGTAGCCTAATATTAAAAATAAAGGAAACAAAAGGATTATGAGTTACATCATTGTAATCTAGAAAACCATGTTCCACATCTAAATACAAAAGATATAAAGATGGTAAACTATTGGTGAGAGCTGAATCCTCTACACAAGTATTAGCTTTGTTAYGCAGATAAATTGTTTTGCCTGTTTCAGAGGCAACTTATGTTAATGTGCAGATATTCCAACAGCTTCTTTTTTCAAAACCTGTTTCAGAATTTCTGTGGAGGATCTTAGTGTGTGAGAGGAAGGTAAAAACAGAAACACTTTGCATCAGGCCCTTAGAACATCTAAGACATTCAGTTTGGGTATATTAGAGCTAAAGGAAACACTGAGTAATACTTTTGTATATGGTTACAGTATTAATTTATTCACAGAGATACCTTTACTTTCCATTTTTTCTAACTTTGTTTTCATTTGTGTGTGGTTGGTTTTTTTTTTTTTTTTTTTTTTTTTTTTTTTTTTTTTTTTTTTTTTTTTTTTTTTTTTTTTTTTTTTTTTTTTTATTTTTTTTTTAAATTTACTTCATGTGTCACCCATCACTGAATAGACATTTTTTTCAGAGAATTTAAAATGCTGGATCTTTTTTCTGACCAGTAAGAACTAATTCAAAGTCGGAAAACTGTAAAAAAGCAACGGCTTGTACGAATATCAGTGGTCAAACAAAGATCACACCACGTTATGGGACAGATGCTTTGTGTGCTCAGTGGCCACCAATGACCACTGAAGTCCCCCCAAATATGTCACCATGGGTACCTGGAAGCTGGACTGCAAAATGAGCCCCCACAGCTGGAACTTGAGATAAGGTAAAGGTGGGACTGTTGTGTGAGTGTTATCTCAGACCTAGAGGGAGGTTAACAAAGCTGGGGGAGGAGAAAATATCACTGACAATTGACACAAAGAAAGCAGAATTTATGGGCCTCCAACTCACAACCCTCAGACACTGGCCCAAAAGAAGCGAGAGACTAAGGTGGACTAATTCTGATTGTGGGACAGGGAATGATTTAAGCAGTAGAATAAGAGAACTGTATAGCTGATGAGCAGTAATTCCTTYGTTTGCTAAATATATAAATAATGAAAAGTTTTGAACAATCTCAGGTTCCCCACCACTGACAAGCCCCAAGTAAAGAAGGACCGATAGGACACTACTGGGTCCACAACTGTCTTGATCTGTCTCTTTCACTGTCTTTTCCCCCTCTCTTTTCTGCTTCTTTCTATTTCTCTACCCCTCATATAATTGTTAAACAAAATCTCTATTATTGAATTTGGCATGTGGTCTGCTTTATACCTTAATTTGGGCAGAAGCRTCTCTCTCTAATCAGATATTAACATGCTGACAGTATGGCAAGATGTATGTGAACTGTCCCTGTGGTCTATCAAGCAGTACCTACCTTTTCTTTCTTGATGAAAAAGCTGGGGATGATATTACAATAAGTTTCCTCCCTTACCTTTAGTTTTGCAACTATAAAAGTCAACTGAAATGTAACCTAAACCTGCCCTCTTTCAGATTGGTCATTCMCCCTTGTCCTATTACTACATGCCCTTGTAAAACATCCCTCTCCAGCTCTCTGGTAGGTCCTCTTTAGGTACTGGAAGGCACCACAAGGCCCTCCAGAGCCTCCTCTTCTCCAGGCTAAATAGCCCCAATCTCTCAGCCTCCTTTCACAGGGGTCTTGCTCCAGCCCTGTGATCATCTCCACGGCCTCCTCTGAGCCCAGGCTGAGGGCAGCTCCTTTCCTGCATTGAGTGCCCTGAGCTGGACTCAGTGCTACAGGTGGGACCCACCAGAGCAGAGCAGAGCAGAGCAGAGCAGAGCAGAGCAGAGCAGAGCAGAGGGGCAAAATTGGTTCCCTCGTCCTGCTCTGGATGCAGCCCAGGATGTGTTTGACTTTCTGGGTCATGTAGAACTCCTTGTCCTCCAGCCCCCAAGTCCTTCTCCTCAGGGCTGCTCCAGCCCATTCTCCACCCAGCCTGTATTTGTTCTTGGGATTGCCCTGACCCAGGCAGGATATTTTGCTTGACATTGTTGAACTTCCTGAGGTTTGCATGTGTAAACCTCATCTATATAAATCCCAGAGTAATTTGTACATTTGCACAGAGACATGTTCTGTTTTCAGTTAGAGCTGAGACACGACGTTCTTCTCTGCAGTAACATTACCCAAGTTGAGTTAGTCTGAGTTGACCCCTACTTTTCTAAATAACCTATTATTCTGAGCAGTAGCAGTAAGCTAGTCTTAAAGGAGAGGTTAATAACCTAATTGTATTACATTTCAGGTTAATAAGACTAGAGACTCTGAGTGTGATGAATGRTTGAGGAAAACAGAAAATCCTGGGTGAAATAGTAAAGGACAGATAATGAAGACAAGGATATAGCAATTAGTAAGTACTACTGAGGTAACACATGGTAGCTTATGATTAATTTTCTGAAATGCAAATTGGAACTAGTACAGTCAGTAAAAAAGAAAAATAATGCTTTAGAAAAACCCATGCTGGATATAAAAAAATAAAAAAGGTGAATGGTAATWGTAACATGATTTATTAAAAATTGCTTGCATTGGTTTAAGGATCGGTGATGTCACAGAGAGCAGTAAGAATTCGTATTGGAATTAAGGGTTCTGGATAGAACTTGCCATTTCTGCTAACAAATGGAGGGTTTACCTCTATTTGTGAAAGAAATAGGTGCATTCTGAAAATGTGCACCACTGGTTCAGTGGTTTCACATGAATTGTATTTTCAGGAACAGATTTAGAAATTGCACAATAAAATAATGTAATGAACAAACTGAAATTCTTCGACAAGACAATGGAATACTATYTATACATCTGATTATTTCAGTATATAATGATATTTTGTAATACAAAAGCTCCTAAAAAGTGAAACGAAAATTTTGGAGRGAACTCAGCTGTTTGTTTCATTTGCTTTAGTGGATTTGGGATAGATCAAGTCAAAAAACTCCATGTGAAGGCAACTATGTGCTGCTGAAAAAAATAGCATAAACAATTAATAGAAGTGCAAAAGATATTCAATGACAGTAATCCTGTCTTAAAGTTTAAGTCCTTAAAGACTGTTGAGAATTTTCTGCTTCTATCTGTGGGGAGAATTTGGTCAGATTTCAGCATCAGAGACATTCTTCTCATCATGAAGTCCATATTTAGGCACAAATTCAAAAGCCGTTGATTTATTTGACAGAAAAATTTATCTCTCTGCAGCTGAAGCAATTTGAGTCTCCCATTGGCTCCAAAGAGGAGTTGGAAGAGGCTGTGTGTGAGAAGGTAGCTGCTAATCTCTCTAGCAGAATAATTCATCTTTGCTGCTTTTTAAATTAATTTTTTTCCATCTCTGCCAGATCAATCAGTTTCAGTTGCTTATTGTTCTATCAGACCAAGAGATTTCTGAGCCAGGTGTGCTAGGATAAGGCAACTTGGTTTAGATAGGCTGGGCAAAATCTAGTACAGTGGAAACAAAACTGTACAAACAAAACAAGTTAAGCAAAAAATAAAATTAGCCTCAAATCCAATCTTGCTSTTGTTATCACTTTGTCAGATACTAGTCAAAGTAGATTTCTGTTTGTGTAGGTAAACAATTTTGGTACTATCAGTCAGGGAAGAGCATTTTACTCTTGCACTGTGGCAAACTATTTCCTTCCGTGCTTCCCGTGCCCCCACTTCCTTCACTCCTTGTGTATAATGCTCTCCTTTTCCCACTTACACTGCTAATGCTCTCTTCTGGAATAGAAAAMCTCTCCCTGATTTGTTGGCCTGAGAAATAATGAAGAATATTTCCAGACAATAGGAAAAAAATATGCTAAATGCATTTTGGATCTGAAATGGCTTCAGAACATTTATTTTATGCAAAAGTAATGTAAAAATCTTAAYGCAAATCAAAACGCTAAGTTCTGGAGAAACAAGCCAAATGATCATGGATTTTCTGCTGAAGTATCAACTTGAAGAATCAGGCCTTTGGTTTAGTGTCCTACTGTTGGCAGCACCCAACCTTTTCAGTGTGTATTAGGCTCTGTAATTTTGGGTTTGGAGATTTCCCTGCTTTGTCAAATGGATTAATTTCTTTCAAGCTTCTGATTCGTACAGGGCTGCTCYTATGAATGATTGAGGTGGAGGAGTAAGGTCATCATTCATTGAATTGCTGTGCTATTCTCATATAATATTTTCTTTTACATTTCTGTTGAAATAAGTGARAAAGAGTCAGTTTTCCCGACAAAGGGGATGTTCTGTTTCTTTTTTTACAGATACTAAAAAATGGTATGTATTAACAGAATCAGCCAGTTTTARGGGCTGACAGTCAGAATTCAAGATGTTCAGATATGCACAATGGCATAAAGTTAAGCTATCTTGTTTTCTATCTCTTAAAGATGAGAGTAATCAGCTGATGTTTGATGAAATATGCTGGTGAAGCCAGGTTATGTATCATTAATTCAGTTTTGATGATGCTGTAGACTGTAGATGATGATGTAGATAACATTGTAGGATACAGAGCGGGCAGTGGAAGGAGAGAAAGAATAAATGGGAACCAAYTGGATTCAGTTTCAAACAAGAAAAAGAGAGAGTTCTTCATGCAATAGCTAGCTGATGAGTGCAACTCCCTGCCAAAGGACATTGTGAACACTGAAAGTCTACACAGATTCAAGAGGAAAATGGAAAACTTGATGGAATAGAAGTTCATTGAAATTTACAAAATGTATAGAAACCATTCCTAATTCATGAGGAGCTGAAAAGACTCAGGTTTTAGGGAGGGACAAGGAATATCCTTGCCCTGTTCTTACTCATATTCAGGTATTTGCCTTTCAACCCTGCTGTAGACCAGACTGTGGGATTGACAGGTTGTTGCTGTTATCCAGGATGGCTTTCTAGTTTGTCTCTCTGTATCTTCTGTATTTTACGAATTGAAGTTTAATATTTACCTATATTAGAAATAATTTTCATGTACCACACATCATATATATATATATATATATATTCAATTTCTGAAAAATAATTATACACCCCAAATATGCATTGTCTCTTATTTTATTTTAATGCATTATTCCATGAAAAAAAAAATATTGATTTCATCGTATCACTCTGTGTCTCAACATGGATCATGACTGAATGACTAGGAAACCTTAAACTGAAGATTCTTAGGAAATTTTCATATAAGAATTTGTATTGTSTGCTTTGTTGTGGTTTCATTTGTCCAGAGTGAGCAATCAGAAATCTCTGAATACCAGATATCTTCATTGGAGCATTTTAAAACAGAAGCATTAGGGAATTTTGGTGGCATTATGAATTTTTTTTAAAGGAAAACATTTTTCTAGCCTGAACTGAAATACACATGAATAAGTTCCTTTACAGTGAAAATAAGTGCAGACAGAAGGATCTACCCATACAGATTAAATTGTGGGATGGAATTCCAAATTTATTTGGCAATAAGAAATCTATCTATCCATCCATCCATCCATCCATCTATCTACCTGTCTTCAAATAGATTTAAAATATTCCTTGCCACCTCTGTGGACATCACACTGAATGTTTTCCAAACACAAAACATGTGGTCAGGGATTTATCATTTTGGATGCCTTACTGATAGCATCCCATAAACCCTTTAGCAACTTTTCTGTCTTGGTATGATAAARTGCCATGCATTACAGAGGGAAAACCCATTGATTTATGAGCTTTCCAAAGGTCCARTGTGTACTTGTTCATTTGGTATATGTAAGAACAAATTCTAGAAAACCTCACATGACTTTTGCTCATATTTTTTTCCTGAAATGTTGAAAAATTGAGTTTTAATTTTTGAAACATACAAGAAACAACATGTAGCTTTTAATTGTTTTCTGAAACCTGGTCCAAACATCTTGAAATCAGTGAGAAGTTTGGTTTGMTCTTGGTTGGTCTTGGATCAGACTTGTAAGAATCATAAAATAAATATAGACTATTAAAACCAGGCCATCTTACCTCAAGGCTTTCTATTTAWCTCAGTACTTTAATATTACATTGATCTCTTTTAACATAAATTTTATTTAATGCTTGTTCTGCATTCTTCATGTTTAAATTGATCTCTTTTATTTTCTTTTCAATTATTCATATCTATTGTCTACTAGGGTTTTGCTGTTTCATGACCTTAATTCCTCWACTGGTGATTTATTCTCTTCTTGCAAACAGTAAATTGTATTTTGTCCTTGTGATACTCTGTTTATGTGTAGAAACTTCTGTGGAATACTGGAATAGTTTCACTGTAGTATTTATRCATGGGAAATTTTGTGGCAGTAAAAAAAAGCAAATGATGAGTGAGTGGAGGTCATATCTTTACTTTTTCCTTTTCTAAATCAGTATCCAGTGAGTGTGATTAGCAGTGACTTTTTGTTCAACATCTGTATTCAATCAGCAGTTATTTCCCCATTTCCTAGACTGGTTAGTATAACCCTTCACCACTCTATGTCTCTTGTCTGCCAACCAGCCAATAAAAAGAGGTTTTCTAGCTTTCTCTTCTATTTTTGTGGCCAGACTTGTTAAAAACTTAAGTAACTGATTTTCTGCAAAGAAGTGATAACATAAGTAAAGTAAATGACTAAACAAAAATTTTCAACTCTTTTTTTAGATTTTGTGCAGCATGGTGTGCAGTGACTCAGCAACACGGAGTGGGCTGAAAAAGTTTAATAATTACCTACAATAAGTTTTAATTTAAGTTTACTGTAATTATAATTGCAAAAGAGCAGTGTTTTACATGGCTTTTGGCATATCAGTGATGTTACCAGGTACCAAGACTTATGAATTTGCCTTAAGGGATTCTCAGCCTTGGATGTCCTCCTCCCTGCCTGGGACAAAAGTGCTTAATCCCATCCTCCACGTAAGCAGTGGATCAAAACTAATATATGTATATCCATGGGAAATCACATGAAGGCATGGCAACATATCTTTTAAAATTATTTCTTGCAGGAATAATCAGCTTTTGGCAATTAATAAATTAGAATGTAATTCCCTGTTACTTTCCTTGGAGCTAATCTCACATGATTTTTGTAATTTCACCCTGTTGTCATTGCATTCCCCATGTCTCTACTTGCCATCTTGCCCAAATAATACGGAAAGATTTTTATCCTATGTGTAATACACATAAAACATCATCACCACAATAATCAGTTTGGTTGGCTTGTTTGGCCATGCCCAAAACATGAGAAAAAATCAGTAAAAAAAAAATCTCAGCAATTTTTCCTTCCTGTAGGTGAGAGGTTCGTGAGACCTTGTGGAGATTGATAGCACAACAAAACTAATGGCCTGTTCACTCCAGGTCATGGGAACAGGGGAAGATGCCAAGAAATTAGTAAAATATGGAAGAAATGTTTAACTAGTTTACAAGTTAAGAGCTCAGAAACCCGTATCCAATGTTATGATTTTAATATGTCGTAGAACTGTCTTCTGTCCATGAAAATGAAGGAYTTTAAAATGTTCTGTATGGGGCTTAAAATCTGTCTCTAAATACTTAAGATCTGAATTGCCTCAGAGCTTAAACCCTTGAGGAAGTCTGCTCTTGAAGCATTGTGGCAACATTAGGCAAATTATAGACTAAAACTGAGAAAAAACTAAWTCAAATGAAGGTATTTTTTCACTCTGCAATATATTGCACAAGTACAGACAGTCAGGCAGCTATCATCCCTTAGAACTCTGCAGCAAAATTGCTTGATAATGATATCTGGCTCCAAAATTTTTGTTTCTCTCATCAGAGTTTAAAGAGAGAAAAAGAACTGTAGTTCCTGGGTTGGCAAATAAATTTTAAGTCTTTATCTTTAATGAGATTGTGTTAAACATTACCCCAATTTTCCTTTCACTGAACTTCAAGGCACAGCTGAATGCTACCATATATGTCATAAAGGAATGTCTGGGGGCTGTTTTTTAAGAGTGGGAGGACAGAGGTATGTGTGGTAGTTTCTTTTTTTTTTAATATATGCTTTTCTTATCTGTTTGGACATCCATTGCATCATGAAAGTGGCTCAAATTAAAGTTATTCTGCTACCTKGTGGCTGTTACTTGAAATATCGTGTTCAGTGGTTTAATTTATAAAATTGTCCATTATTTGATAGTCATACCACCTGGCATTTCTTAAACTGCATCTGAAATACTATATGAGATTTTAGACCCCTCCCCAGAACAAGAGATAAGTTCCTGCTACTAAAGGCTGAATGTCAGAGATGGTAAATTCTTATTTTACCTTACCTTCTTTGATCTCACATTTGAAGCATAGTAACAGAACATGGAGGGGAATTTTGCACTGCAGCAGTTCTTTGCCTGACCATATTTCAAAACTGATGAGACAAATCTGGGGTCATGGAGACTGTGGTACACAATCCTGGAGAACTACAATCTGTGACAGTTGTAATGTCTAAACAAGGAACTGTATTATTTTATGACTAGGACTTTATGTACCTTACTGTGGCAGAGCTCCCACCTTAGACAGCCTTTTAAAACTCTTCACACATATTCTCCTTTTGAATACTTTTTACTCTTCTTGAAATAAAAAAAAAAAAAAATAAAAAAAAAACAAAAAAAAACCAAAAAACTTTTAGTTCAGAGGGATCATCTGCTAAGCACTTGCAGTGACCACGTGAGTCGTGCTTTTTTATCAGTCATGGGCAATGCACAGGGTAAAGCATTTATCCAGTCTGAGTCAATAATTAGGCTCTTCAAGACACTTCTGGAAAGTCTTTACATGCTACTTTAGACATGAGAAAGCTGAACTCTTCCATTAGTCTCTTCTCCATTTTCCTGGGGACGATTTAGTGTGATGCCCATCCTGTGCCCAGATTTTTCCGGTTGCAAGAAGAGATTGTATAATCCATTTTAACAGAACATTTTCCTATTCTGATTTAATTAGAATTAGTTTAAATGGCTTATAATAAGTATTGCTATGCTGAGACTTTGAATCTCTAGACCTTTGCAATTACCTAATTCTGAACAGATTATGCAAAGGTTCTTGAAATTCCTAAATGTTCAGAATGCTCCATTTGTGATTCCCAACTATGCTAGCATTAAAGCATTGCTGACCTAATACTTAAATAGTGTAGAAAGAGTGAGATGAGCCTCAGTCTAACCATGATAACAGTGAAATGATTCCAACATCCAGGGTCCCATTCTGCCCTAGATATCTTGAAAAATACTTTTTATAACTCTGTGTTTCTCTATCAACTCAAAACATCTACTCTTTGAAACCAACTTTAGATCTGTCCTGGTAGTTGTAGCTATTCATAGCAGGAAATCTTTGAGCAACTTAATTAGCTTGTAAAATAGTGTAAAATAGTGACAGAAGAGGCAACCTAATTACATTACCTTTCAAGATACATTCTAGAGAAATAATTTATTTGTGATAACATTGGTGATAACAATAAATTACTGCAATGAATCATTACTGCTTATCATATTCCATGTATTAAGCACAGTCATTCCTTCACAATTTTCAAACTTTATGGCATTGAATCTGATTTGCTGGATGAACTGTGTTCATCTTGTATTTTTTGTAAAAATCCATTGACAAAACTTCTAAACAGTGCAAGTGATTTTTGTTACATTTAGAGATACCCATCATCCTGCTGGACAGAGCCCATTACAGAGGTAGAGCTGTTTAACATAAGAAAAAAGCCTCGATTTTTGAGCTATCGATTCAGAATTCCATTAGAAGCCCTAAATAGTAATTTTAGTACTATTTTGTACTTAAAACCTTTTTTTTTTAAATTGCTTTTGAAACTGAAGGGCAAAGTCCCATTCTCTATTGACAAAAGAATATCTAACAGATATAAGTATAGATCARTGTCATACAGCGAGAAATTAGGGAAACATTATGCCACAGAAGTTGGTTCAGAAAGTATTTTTATCTGTGGAAGCTGCTGATAAAAAAGGRAAAAGCTTCCGTTCACGTTACAAGTAAAGCATTTAGGTATGGAGTGACACTACCATGTAAAACAGAAGATAACTAATTCCAGATTTGTATGGGGAGTCACTAAACACCATATTTGCACAAGAGTATTTGTTTGTAAACATTCTTTTATATCGTTATACTGAGGAGATATTTGGCTGGCATGTAAATTTTTGTTTCATCTTCCTGTAGGAAACTACAGTATAGGTTTTACCTGRCTCTGAAATCTCAATCACAATGTTTTCACTGCCTACTTTTGGTGGCAAGATATTTCTGCATTGTAGAAAAGAAATCTTAGGTATGAGGGACATGTGCACTATTCAGTAYGACTTAATCCATAATGGAAGGGTGACAGAAATACTCTGGAATGATAACAAAGCAAATACATRAATCTGAAACTACTTTTTCTCCAAACTTTCAGAATTATTGTCTTTCTTATAACTTGACTGCTGTGTGGCTTGGATTTAAAGGTGCTAARTATGTATATTAGTCCCATTCTGTTGATTAGATATGTTAGAGTAGAAGTCTATGAGTCTCATTGATTTTTGACAGCATTTTAACTTTTSTTTATCCAATCTGGAGCAAGTGTTCCTTAGCATGGAGACAGAGTATCATTTTTATGTGGATGACGTTGGYAGAAGGAAAATATGACAAAGTGGATGACTTAGATAAAAATGCAGACTAAATGGCCTTTCTTCAGATGTACACCTCAAATCACAGATTAAAATTTTGCACCACGACAGAGAGAGTTAGAAAATGYTCTCATCCAGGTTTTCYCACTCATGATCTTTTAAGCAGCTGRCCAGTAGTTGCATTCAYCTCTGTGCTCATATGTAGAATCATCTTCACATGGCTAAGTGAAAKCTATTTCTTTTCTATCTCCCAGTATTTTAATTACACACACAGTCTRCCATGAAAACTGTGCTTATTTATTGTAACAGCTTTGTGACTGTCTAGTGACTGGAGAATTTTCCCTGGGTTTTTTAAAATATTCATCAGTGTAAGCTAAAGTCAATTTAGATCAGAAATTTTCCAAATAGAGGTGTTTTGTTTGTATTTTGATGGAAAAGTTGTATTTATTTCAGAGTCCTCAATCTATAGGCCATTAACTTCTCAAGTTAGTTATCTTTTGTCAGCAAGGGGAAAAGCACAACTGCTACTAAAAATTCCCACCCTTCTCAGCAGAACCAAAATACATGAAGWTTTCATCAAACTCCAAGTTTTTCTTTGAATTATTAAGACCCTGATTTCATACCTGATAAGCAAAAGGTAGATGATCCAGAGACTGGATCAGGCTTGYTTCCATGTTTTCCATGCAAGCACAATCTGCCTCTGTGTGATCAGTATAACCTTCTCTAATACATTTATTTCAACCCTGTSTATCAACACCAACTCTATGGTTTTGCAATGTAGAATTCATGCTGCACTCAAAGATCTTAGATGTTGTTTCTTAGTGATTAAATTCAATTTCTATTCTTAGCATGAAAAGTCAATGACGTAATTCAGCAAGCAGGAAGCCTTTTGGAGTTCAGTAGGAAGCAGTTGTTTTCTAATTTGCTGATTATGTATATTCCCACTTGGTACCTATGTTTCAGCAAAATCTCRAGTAAAAAGTCATGCACGTAAATTTTGAAGACATGGCCTCAGGAGCTGACTCAGGATGAAGACCATTATATCTATTTTGCTGTTAGAAATCTAGCATGCTTGCTACCTCTAACAGCACTCTTACATCCTAAAATATCTGTTTATATTTATATCTAAATATCATTGCAGTTGCACAATATCTATTTGATGTAAGATTTTCTATAGAAAGAACTTTCTATGAAGATTTGTAAAGATATAATAATCTGGCAAAAACTTCATAAAAATTGCTTGAAGGGAGTCAAAGCAGTGACTTTTTTCTGTATTTCTTTCTGTATTTCCTAGCTATATGAAAAAGTAACACAGTCTTCYTTAGTATGAATTACTTGTCACTTGAAATAAATTGCAGGCTATAAATACAGGTTGTTTGACCCAGAATAAAATTTTTAAAAATTCTGTTTCATGGCGGAACAGGTTTTTGTTCTRAATTCTAATGGGTTAAATATCATGGTTAGAATTTCTCATCAGCTATCTTTTACCTATACCTACTGTATGAATGTTGTGATTAAAAGTATTAAATATAAATTAGTATAATAATTTATATTAAGCCTAGAAAACAAGAGCAAGTCAACAGCTTGCTCTTACTTGAGATTACCACCCAATTTCAACCACATTTAGAAGGTGGAGGAAATCTTAACAAGAAGTGTGTCTCTGTGAATTTTACATACAGCAGATGGGTGAGGGAGTGGAACCCAGGTATTTTGTCCCCAGAACAACGTGGAAGCAGAATTCAATTTCTACACATTTTATCTGGCAGCAGATGGCTGCTGTCTAGTGCTGCAGACAGCCACAGTACTGCTGATTCTTTCCCTCGTGAGGACCAGAGAGATTTGAAGCAAAGCTTCACTAATTCTGTTTACCACAAAACCATTTTAATTGTTAAGGTTTCCTTCTTAACCTATTGCCAGCAATTAAATAATTATCTACAGTTTATGTTTGATGTCTATCACATTGGACTAATGATAGCATGTTGGCTTGTGATAGAATTGATATGATTTGTGCTGATCTTATGAGTGGCTAGACCAGGCTGACAGCTGTGCAATTTGCCTTTGAGGATGCTGTGTCAATATTGCAGCCAAATTTCAGCTCTAGCCTGTTTCCAGTATTTCTTATAACTGTGCCTCAGCTCTTAAAATATGCAGATGCAGAAAAATTCAGGTGGAAGAGACCTTGGTGGGTCTTCTACTATTGCATCTTATTGCTGAGCTCAAGCCTCAATGTAAGATTCAATGTCTAACTGAGTTTTGCAATCCCTAGGAATAGAAATTTCACACAATCTCCAAGCAATCTATTYCAGTCCTTCAGCATTATCATGGAGAAGCACTTTTTAAAATAGACAATCATAATTGCCTTTTTGGCACCTTTTGATCTTTATCTTTTCCCCTTATGCATCGCTCAGATGGGAAGGCTAGAGTGAACTTCCTAGTAGGGGAATCTSCAATCAGGTTCTTCTCTGCAATCTTCTTCCCCTCTGCATCCTCAGATACTCTTAACAGGAGGTTCTCCAGTCCCTGATCACCTTAGTGGCTTGTTCTCTTCTAGATTCTCTCATGTTTATCACTTTTAAAACACAATTTTTAATAAGYACTGAACAGCTTCTTTCTCAAAGAGAGAATCCTCTTCTGCTCTTTCCCCCCCAAACTAAAGAAAAAAACCAAATTGAAGCACTAACATAAGCTACAAATAATTTCTATTTTTTTTTGACCTGTGTGTATACAGGTTAGTGTAGTCTTGAAGATGTTATTGCTGCTGCCCTTGAGTCTTGTTTCCCTTTTTAGAGCCTGTATCCCACGATTACAGTGTTTGTTCATCTGAGGCTGACAGGTTTTGACTTCAGTCTTGTGCTCCCTCATAATTTAACACTGCATTGGGGCTGTGGTTTATAAGCACAAACTTGCTCATAAGAAGAGAATGCAGAGACCTGCATTCACCTGAGGAGCAGCAATTCCTCTGTTAGGAATCTCAGGTGAGAACTTCTGTTGAGCAGTTTTACCAGCAGGCTTGTAGATGAACRGAGTTCTCCTGACTGGTTTCGCTATCCTTGAAATGTTCTTTGTACATCTTCTGCTTTGAAATCTTACCTCTGTTGATCAATCAGCTGGCTCTCAAGGTCAATTTTGCCTGCTGCAGACCTGCAGGAGGATTCTCTGTGTTTCATCCTTTCAACTTTGGTAAGACATAACCCCTTTGCTACATGCACAGATCACGTATTCTTAGAAATCCCACTTCTASTTCAATAGCCTGTGCCTTGGTCTCATTTCAGTTACATGGAGATACAAGCTGAGAAAAATCCATTGTTTCTATGAGTTTGAGACTTAACATTCCTTAAATATTTTTGATCTATATGTTTAGTTGTTTTATGTGAACCAGAATATTTAAAAAGGCATTAAGCTTCTTGGGAAAATTTTTTCCTTGCATATTTGATTCTTATTAAGGTGGTATTCTCTGACTCATAATCTCTGTAACTGTCATCTATTTCATCTCTACAACCAGGTTTCCAGATGAGCTTTATCTTCTGAACTGTATGTTTGGTGTTTTCCAGGAGTTGTTTATGGCCAAATTCTAAAGCAAATACCTCAGTGTYGGTGTTGTCCAGACAACGCAGGAGCTCTCCCATATTGTTACTGTCACTAGCACACATCATAAATTAATTCTATTTTGAGATCCTAATCAAGGGTCAGATGCACACTAWCTTAGAAGTTTTATGGATGTTGGAATTGATAGAGGAAACAATTTAATTCAGCAGTGATTTGTGTAAGTAGGTACCAAGTACAGGAACCAGGTAGGACCTCTCATGAGGARTATCAGCCCCATGCTCTTTACTTCAGCTTTACGTGATAACCTATTAATCAAGAAGAAAAATATTTTGGAAGACCTAGAAAAAGTGAGACTTTCTCTTTCTTCTGAGCTTCGTATAATTAAAGAGAGGARAGTTGTCTATTGTATCCAGGTGTTGTGAATTAAGTGCTTCTTACTCCTCCATCACATATCCTTAAATTCCAGCATTACGTACTGCCCCCTGGCCTGTGGACTTCCGTCATATTCCTGACTTCATTCAGGATACTTTGAATTCAACGTATCACAAAAGTGGGTTTCATCTTTTCAACTACCTGAATTAGGAATTTGCTACAGGTATTAATTTGTTATGGCTGAATGAAAAAAAAATTAACATACTTTATTCTCTGAATATAAAATTGGTAATTCTAAGATCTATGTTTGATTACAATATAAAAGAAAATGTATTTTCAAGTAAATTATTATTTCCAAACCATCTACATGAAACTGATTTTTTCCATTTTTACTTAGACATATGCGTTTTCTTCAGCAGCCACAAGATGGGAGTATTGAACCTTAAAGCTGTCATTTTGTTCTTTGGTTTTCCCTTTTTACTCTTGTGCTGTGCCAGGCAGAGACTTAGAGAAAATATTTTGTTCCTTTCTGAACAAGTTCTCTGCAATGAATTAAACTTGAGAGAATTTCTGGGGTGTTTAGAGCATGCTAGTCTGACTTATTCCTGACATGAATCCAGGGGGCAAAATGTCATGTGTACATTAAAAGAATTTCTTGTGACTAAGCACSACATTTCTGTGATAAAAGTTTCAGAACATTTTTTTCCAGTTCTACACTATTTTGCCACCTTTTCAGATAATGGGCTCTCTTTAGTACGTTCACTTGGCTGCAAGGATAAGAGGAGCAACAGATCAAAACACTTCTTGTTGCATTTACAGGTCACCATCTGCCAGTCTGAAAGAACACAGCTTATGTGATAAAATGACCAACTCTGAGTCWTTTTGGGAGTGAGAGCTTATGTTAAGAAAACATTAGGAATAAAAAAAATACCAGTTAGATGTTATTATATGGGCAACTGCACAACTACTTGTTCTGCCTTTAGGATTATTTCTGAAAGGTTTTTAGCATGCAGAGATGTCATCCTATTTGTCATATCCATAGGACCTGTGAAGGTACTAAAAGAAAACAGACTAATTCAAAAGTTTCTGAGCGCTGAGGAAGTTAAAAAAGGAACCTCCTTGGCCTGCGCTCAAAGCACTCAAAACTGCACACTGTGACCCATACTCTCTTGCATCTGAGACACGAAATCATCCAAGCTACCTTTTATTGTTCAATTTTGCCTTGTCACTGCAGTCCTTGCCTTGTCCTTCAGCTAAACAGGGACACATTTTATGAAGGAGTGTGTAGGAGGTACTTGCATACCTTGTCTGTAATTGGAGTTTTTATTCAGAAGTGAACAGCCTTGAAAAAAGATGAGATTTGAGCAGTTGTCCTTATGGTGATCCACCTGCACAAAGAAGAGAGAAAACGGCTTGGCCATTGCATGCTGTGTGCAGGTATTGAAACAAAAGTAATCAGACAAAATATAAATTCCAGAGGCATGCTAAAACAACTAATGCTCTAACACACTTTCCAAAGAGCTTGAGTCCTATTGAAATAATGAAAAGAAAAAGGTTTTTTTTTTTTTTTCAGAAGCCACTGAGAAATTTTAAATCAGACTGTAGGGTTTGGTATTTTGTTGCTCTTTTTTTTTCCAAGTAATATGCTGGAATTTCTGTTTTTATACTTTTCCATTACAGACTGTTCTAATTTWTGCTGGGTTTAAACTAGTTTATTGATAGTAAGAAAGAAGACACTTTAATTTGGTGCTTTTTCTGTGTATAGATGATAAAAAACAGTTCAGCCATCAYACTTTGACTTGGTAAATGCCATCTTTTCAGGATTTGACAGTTGTACCTAGCTGCAAATAATTAGTCAATTTTGATCTTCATTGTAGCAAGCTGAAAAATTGTATCTTCTTGCTCCTATGTTAGAGATGCACTGGGAAGTTTTGTGCTAATGTTCCTTCCATGTATTCAAGAACCAAATCAAAGACTGAGCTGACTTGTGGCAAGCAGTAACAAAACTGCAGCAGATATATTTATGCTCTCCCCACATGCCTGAGCTTCCTGCTAAACCTGAAACCTTGCCTTTCCTCACCGTGATCGTGCTAGAAACTTGATATTTTGGCCTCCACAAGGATAAAAGAAACTTGTCATAGACATATGTAAATAGCTGAGGAAATATACCTTAGACATAGAGTCACATTCAAGGAAACAAAAAAGAAGTCTCGCTGAGAGGAGAGGGAAGGAGTTTGCCATTTTCTTGGCAAATAGCAGGATGTCCCTTTGGCAGAAGTAACCTTGACAAAGTATGCTTTCTGCCCTTCTTCTCTAGTTTTTTCCCTGAATGTGATAAATGGCTGACAGTGGGTTTCACAAAAGGCCACTTCAACGCCTGCTGGGTGTGACCYCGCAGCTCTGCTGCAGAGCGCCCTTCCAGGCCTT
Source organism: Malurus melanocephalus (assembly GCF_030028575.1). Lineage (NCBI taxonomy): Eukaryota > Metazoa > Chordata > Aves > Passeriformes > Maluridae > Malurus > Malurus melanocephalus. Next base: position 120,053 of record NW_026624051.1, read on the forward strand.
CCCGAGGCTCTCCTCAGCCATCTGGTGCCTATTTATGTAGGAGAGGGATTAATTCSCAGGAGACAAGCAGACCTAGCTCAAGGAGTACAGAAAATTTAGTTTGGTTACACCTTGGGAACTCCTCAAGAAAAATAGAGCTGGTGTTCCTTCCTTTACGAGTACATTTTAATTTTAAGGTATTTTAAGTTCCTGGCTGTTATACTGCCCAGTAGGAAAGCACATATGAACAGTTTTGTTTAAATGAGAACTCTTTTGAGATAAATGCAGAAAAACTGAGTGAGAAAATGTAGTACTGGAGATGCAACTTTACTAAAAAATGTTATCTGAGTGAAGCAACCACCTTATAGCACCAGGTTGTGTTACTTCTACAATGACTTCAAGTAGGATCAATGGTTTCTACAAACAGTAAAATTGAAAGCAGTCATGGAAATCATGCTTCCATGTGTCTACAGGCCTGGAATTCAAGTCTTTTTTCACACTCTGCGAGAAGATCAGACTCAAAAGAGAATCACAATCTAGGTGAGGCAGGAGATGCAAGTCAATAGACARTGCCACATGTGGGTCAGTTAACCGCCATGAGAGGCTTCAATGTCCACCTCACTTTGGGGGATTTGATAAGGTGTTTCTAACTGCCTCTAATAKAACACTTTATACTGGATAAGTTGTCTTTTATGGATTTTATAATAAGCAAAACATTTCCATATCTGCTCCCTGTCTCTGATGAGCGAGCTAGTAAACGACTGCTATCTTTTATCTTATATATGAATCCATTAATTTCAATGCATTGGTAGTCCCAAAGAAGCCAATGGTCCTTGTTAGATGCACATATAGAATTAGAGTCCAAAAGGGTAGTTTGTATTCCTAAGATGTCACCCAAATGTAAGAAATCATCCTATTACAAGGACAACATTGATGAGATCTGACTCTTTCCTGCAATTGTATTCAYCTGYTGTTGCYCAGTTCTCTTACCATAAAGAACTTCTTTTTGAGCAGTGTTTGTTCATGATTTTTTTTCAGTATGATGAAGAATATGTTAGCATAGAAGCATCACAGAAGTATGAAAGGTAGAGACATAATAGCATGAAGAGCTCTAGAGAAATTCAATTTTTCATCCCCAATGATGACTAAAAAGTGGCAAAAAAATTTCTCTATAGGTCTAAAGAGAAGTGGGTTGAAAAGCTGATGGCATTTTTAGGTCACTCAAGGCTGTAGACAAACAAAAATATTTTCCATACCTTGTAAAAAGTATTGTGGAAGAGATCTATAATACTGAACTTGTAAAGGTGGAACAGCAACAATAAGGCCTCTCTGGTCTTAGTAACTGCTCTGTTTTTCTTTTGTTCTGTCATCAGTTTGCAATCTGTGTGCAGCTGTACTGCCCAAGAGGACAGAGATCCATGGGCATGGGCCGTGTCGTGTGGTCTGATGTCTTTTCACTCTCCCTGGAACAGACAAGGCAGAACAAAGGAGGGATAAAGCAAATTGGGGCTMCAGTGGAACTGAAATTCAATTACACGTCTGCTGCAAAACATTGTAAAAATTGGCCTGACAATTTTACCTTTAATCGTGCCTATGTGAACTCTCTTTGATGTTAAAGATGAGTTACTCTCAGCCACCTTTCTTGTTGTATTGCAAGCAAGCCTCAGCAAATTGGGAAGCAAGATGCAGACCTTTCAGGAAACCCAGACATGAAGTGARCAGCTTTCTCCAGCCCTTGAAAGTACATGGGATTGATCTGTTTGCTGTACAATCCCCAAGCCCCAGGCTATGGATAAAATTTCTTAGAAGAGAGGCAAAGTAAATCAATTCTGTTCTGTTGCTGGGGTAAAGTTGGTCAATAGATGATATTTTAAAGCACCTCCATCAACAATTTATGAGATTTATTCAGTTTATGCGAAAGAGCACTCCATAATCATCACTACACAGCGATGGCCCAACAGGGTGTTGCTAACTGGATATCATTTAATAAAAGTTTTTCAAGTGCTCAGCATGCTTTCATCAGAGGGTGATTTTTGTTTTTATCCTTGTTTTGTATGAACATTAGGAGGTAATCAAGAAGTTATAAAAGTTGATGATTTATGAAGCTTTTGAAGCGGTGGGTGAAATTGTAGGCTAGATATAATGCTCATATTGATCACACTGTTGGTAAAAGCATGATAAGACTGTTGACTAAAAGTACTATTAAAATAAATTTCATGACAGGCTGTTTAAYAGAGATCTGTTATTATTTAAATAACTTCTTTTTGGTTAATAGTGGCCATGGTCAGCACTGGGCTTTATTGTGTTTAGGCACATAAACCTCACAAATATTACCGTATTGCCACTGTGTTTTCAGAACTGGAAAAGTACACAAGCTCTTTAATTTCTTATATTTCCAGAGATATTCTTGCCTCTTACACTAGTAAGCTTTTGAAATTTTTATTCCATGCTCATGGCTTCAACCCAGTCTGCTCTTTCAGTAACTCTTCTTGCTTTGTTCATAGTTTTTTAATGCTATTTTACTTTTCCTTCCCTTTGRTTTTCTCATATTATGACATTACTTTGATTATGGTCTTGCTTGTTCCAGTTTTGAAAGCATTAGGGAGAACATAGTCATAAGTTTTCATTTGTACCTACTAATACCTATTACATATTATCCACAATTTTAAAATAATTTCAGGAATTATTTTCAAATCTTTATCAGAAACTCTAAATAAGTCCTTCTTTTTAGCTCTTTTCTCTTCCACTACTATGCTTTTTCTTTTTTCTTTTTTTTCATTTCGAATGGCTTTCATTCTGAAAAGAGCATTGGAAATTACAATTCTCTTTATGGAAAATAACCAAAACACCTCACCCCAAACAAACAAACAAAAGAAAAAAACCTCCATCAAACTATCAAGCAAACAACCCCCCAAAACACTAAAAAAAAAAAAAAAATTGGCCAAACTTTTTATTCTCATTTGACATTATTTTTACATCTCCTTCATCTAGTTTATTTACACTGTTTCACTGTGTGAGTTAATATCCTCATATCAATGTCTTTTCAGTTTGTTAGCTGTATTGAAGTGAATAYATGCAAAGAATCCCAAAGTTCAGAGAACAATCCATTGCTATCCATTAGGACTGCTGAGCTTCCGTCTCTGTAATGCGCAGAATTCTGTTTCTTTGTTTTTCTTATATTGTTGCTGCCTGACATTTTCATWAAAAAAATATTGGTTTGCTTCCTTTAGGAATAAGATCTGTGGTTTTGGGCTCCTTCTTTTCTCACACATCTCATCTAAGTATCACAACGTAGCCATGATACGAAAAGGTCTGCTCTTATTAAAAAAAAAAACAACAAAAAACAACAACAAAAAAACAAAAAAACCCCTGCAATTTCTGTATTATAGTAGAATAATTTTCCAAGTAAACAATTTTTTGTCATGGAAAACACCTTTCAAGGACCTCACCTGAAGAAACAGCTGCTCTGGCCTCTATTTGTGGGTGATCATCTGAGGAATGATACAGATCCCCACAGGATATGTTGTGTTTCTCTTGAACAATTCCCCTTCAATCTAATCTACATGGGCTATTTATGTTTATGTTGTAACCYTTTCATATATAAGTAAATGAAGTTAAAAATCCCTAGAATAAAACCAACATAAAAAGTATTAATTCACTCTTCTAAAAAGTTAGACTTTGTATTTTGCTMTTTTTCAACAAACTTCTTTTGACAATAATTTTAGTCTTGCTTCCTTTCAGATGCTTTTCAAAAGCTCACTTGCTGATACAAATAAAGCAGCATTCACTGGTGTTAGATATTGTGTTCATAATATAACTGAACAAATGTCTAAGACATAAAATTGATGAAAATATGCAATGCAGTTGCTAAAGGTTTTTTAAAAATTAATTTAGAAAACATTGTTACCAGCAGAAGTCTCTTCATTATGCATACAGGCACGGATATCAAGATTCCTAGGGCAAAATCTTATCCTGCCAGGAAATGCTGCCAAATCTGTATGTAGCTTGCAAATGTCTTGAAAATATGGTGAGCTACCTCTGGAATTCTTCTGAAGCCGGGAAATTCTAGGGCATATTGGAAAGATTTTCCAAACCAACGGAGGCTGGTATGTCTSTATTCAAAGGTTTGATTCCAAATACCAGGGAAAACCAGACTGGAAATCTGTGTCACATATACAGAAGTTATATCAGACAGTAAAAACCAGACAAAAGTTGTGGCTAAAGATGAAGAATAACTTTTATGTCTGCTGCACTTTAAATACAGTCTTTCCTGAAGCTCTTAAAGAAGTACAGAACATAAAAACGTAATAAAGTAAAAAAGTAGTAAAGTAATAAAGAGGGATTAGGTTTCCCAGAAAAAATTAGTAAACTAACTTTTTTTTCCTGTAGTCAAAAAACCCCTACTTTTTCAATAATTTATGCTCTTTTRAAATCATTTTACCTATGTTTGCTGAAATTTGACACAGCAATATACTCATTCCTCCTTTCATAGTGAAGAAATAATAGTGAAGAGGAATTAACCTTGTAAAGACAGTAGGTGTTCTAGGGTTTGTTAGGCTTATGTATACAATGGCAATTTGAGAACAACAGAGTTGTGAATTTAAAAAGGAAGAATGTTTAAATCTTTGAATTTTCTGTAAAACATGCAATGAAATTTTAACAATGGTGAGAAAAAAAATTGCTGTTATCATTAAACATAGGAAAAAATTGTGAAACAGCTCACAAAGGATTGAGAAGTGTCTGGCATAAGAATRACTTCATACCATATTTGCAAATGTGAATTTTGAGTGTATGTTGTCTATATTTATGGAAATTAGGCAAGTACGCAATCCTTTGAAAACTCATGTAAGCAGTATGAGAGTTGTTCATGTTTTCATTCATGATGACATAAATGACAACAACTTTGATAAGCCTAAATTAGAAAAAAAAAGGAGAGAACATTATATTAATGTTGACTTGTTCTCATTTTCTTTTT
>NW_026624051.1:125036-160326 GCF_030028575.1 Malurus melanocephalus
TAAGCTGCTGGATCATCTGGCTTGAACTTTATGGGTTCAAGCTAGGGAATTGCACTATGTTCTCTTCATAGAGGTCCTTATTCTCACGTGAACAGATGTGAAAATAATCTTYTGAGGTGTGCTAGAAAACTGGCAATAACTTTTTTACGTTTATACACTGGACACTGATCTTTTTTAGCATGGATTCCCTCATGATATAAACCAGAACAGCTCTGTTGAAGTCACTGGAGCAAATCAATCAATAGTGGCTAAGAATTTTGTCCCCAGTCAGTGTTTTGATGGGAATGCAGAAAAGAGACTCTTCACTGTCATGTACTGAGAAAAATCATGTGTCTTACTGGGTTAGGTTAAAGACTGCCCTTTGGAAAAAAAATATAAAAAGATCACTGCCTCTTGGCTAAGCAAAAGAATTGTGCAGTTTTGAGTACAAACAATAGAGCCTTTGAACTAAGGATATGCAGGCATGAAACTGTTTATTTACAAGGAAAAATGACCCACTTCTCTAGGAACATGACCCAATTTAATCTGCYAGGAAAAAAAAAATTGAAACGCTATTTGACCTAAATTTTCTGAAGCAAAAGTTGTGTGGAAAACAGAGAAGTGTCTATATAGTTCATAAGGCAGCTTCATTTACAGGTCATTTGCTCCATGTGTCAGACAGGATTGTGTTTCTTATAATAGGCTGTGATTAGGATTACCTGAAAACTTCCTCAGAGCTTTGATCTGTYGTATCACTCTTCTGCAGCTGTCTTAGGGATGCAACTGCACTGTAAACACTGGTATCACTTAAGTACACTCAGAGTCTCAGGACAGGCTAAGGTAACATTTGGTGAGAATGAAGTACCTTTCTCAGACAGATGTGCAGAGGCAGGAAGACCTGACTGTTGAACTGTCAGATCTGAGATGATTTGGTTAAAGATTAATCTCAGTATGTTTTTCCTAAGAGATYGGCCTACAATGCCACTGCTTTTAGAAACAGGCAGAAAAATTATAATTTGATTAGTTTAGATGGTCAGTATGGTGGAAACCTCATATGCTTACTTGGACTGAAGAAATTAATGCTCCCTTTTCCATGCAGGAGTCTTTCCTGGGAACAAACCTTCTCTGACTTTGACCTATTTCTTTTTCTCTACATAACCACAAATGTACCAAATCATCAGAGACAGTCAAAACTGGGTCACTGAAGAAGTATTTATTCGCTATATTTCAGTGGCAAGTCCTTCTCTGTACTCCTCCACGTGAATACCAATCCTGAAATTTTAGACAACAGCATGGGTGACCTGTGGTMTTATAATCAGGTTATAATTTTAATTGAAAGATCAGATATATCCATTTCTCTTCTCTTATAAATCAAAAGCTGGAATGCTTGTGAATGCTTGATGGACACTTCTCCCCTGCCTCAACAAAACTTCAAATGCAAAATGACAGCTGCTTCATGCATTTTGCTTGCAGAATTATGAGGAGATYCAATAATGTGCAAGAAAGAACAGTATAAGCACACTATTATCCAAGGTTTTGGTAAAACTGACTATATTAGATAGGMGTAGCAAAAACTGTTCTGAGACTGTGAGCTTTGGTCACACTGAGATCAGGAAAATTATTTGAGGTGTGAGACAGTCTTCATCATGTAGATTTCAGCATTTACTCCRTAGTTTTTCGTGCATGTGTGTAGACAATTTGCAGCAAACGTATTTTTTTTTAATAAATAATTTTCCCCAGCTGTTRTCTTGTAGGCATTTGTATTACCTCTATTTGATACTTTGTATTGCCTCCGAATGGCCAGCAAAAAGACCAATGTGAACCCAGAAAGAAATTGAAAGATGCTGGGAAATAAAAGAAGACTGAAGAAAGACAAAGGACTGAAGATGTCTCAAAGGACATGGTGACCAGAAGTAGGTTGACATTAAAGCATCCAATTAGATCCCAGTAATCCTGTCTTTCTTGGTGATTTACCTTACTAGCAGGTAACTCTTTTGGTGTCAGCTTTAACGTTTTGATTTAGTGGATGTGACTGCTAGGATTTTTACTGCTAAAATGATAACCATTTTTTGTTGAAGGCAAGTAGTAAAACACAGCAGCCTGACAGAGTGACAGATTTTCATTCTGGACAAACCTCAGCTTTCCCTACTTCCTTTAACAGAGGATATGCTGTGTGGTTCATCCAGCCACTGAACATGACTTTATATAAGTGTTTAGATGCAGCTATGTGACATGTATAAGGTCTGAGCTGCTCTTTCCTTTTCACCCTGCTCAGCTCTATCTATATTGCAGAAACCCTAATAAAAGTCAAATGAATCCAGTAGGATTGGCAGAAGTAGGTAGCAATTATCTCAAGCACAAAAGTGGAGAACACAGCAAATTCTCTCAGCCCAGGTGTGCATATATCATCAATAAAAAGGATTTGGGGATATCACCATATCAACTTCACTACTTTCCTTTGAAAATATTTTCAGCTACAAAATAACTTTCTGTATCTGTCCAATTTGTGCAACTGAAGTTCTTGCATTTTTTGAAGTGATAATTATAAAGCAGTATCAATTTTGATAAAGATTCTCAACAGACAAATGATTTATCACTGTTTTTTTTTAGTATCTGCAGTGAGTTGATATTGGCAATTTTCAGATACAGAGTTTGTTTAACTTCTCTAAACTAAACAGAGCTCTCTAATTAATGTTTGGTATTATCTGATTGCTTTTTGCACAATGCTCGATCTACAAGTTTTCCACTTTCAAGTTTGTCCTTGTACTAACTGTGGAGCTAGGCATTTCTTGTATGTCATGATGACAGATTTACAGCCTTGATTATTCATAGTTGTCTTAGTCATCAACAATATGCATTTGCATATGAACCTTTCACGACAGACTCATCTTATTTACAGATAGCATGTGACTTACCATGGCCTTTTACTCTTAAGCAGGAGTTTGACATTAGGCATTGAAATGAATCAAGYAAAGATAAGACCACTGCCACTTGTTATACAATTGGAAATAAATATTTGAGATTAGTGACAGAAATTAGTGGAGATTAGATTGCTGAGACTAAGAAAGTTTTGAATTTTTTAAAGGATACTTTAAAGTTATTAATTTAGCCAATTTAACTACTAAAAAAAACTATGTTCAGAATTTCCTCTGACAAACACAAAGCAAAAAAAGAGCTCTGCAATTTCAGAAGAGTTTTATATTGAAAAARGATTCTGGCAGTACATGGTAGACAAAAGCCTATATCTTTGAGGTCGCCTGCAGTTCCATCTTTTCCTTTCTGTCCCCCTGTCTGCACTTCTGCTCAAAGGGGTGCTTGCATTGTGGTACAACTCCTAGAAATGATGAATGGAGAAAACATCTAATGAGAAATTTTGATATCTGATGTAATTGTACAGCTACTACTTTCCTTTTCTATTATTTTGAATCAGAGTTATTTTTTTATATTCAGCATATGTTTTTTGCCTATTCCATGCCTCCAGTATCTACACTTAAAAAATCTGAATTCTGGCACTTATGCATGTTTATTTAAAAATAATTATTTAAATATTATGTGCTTCTTTTTTTTTTTTTTTTTTTTTTTTTTTTGGAAGAGTATATATATTTTATAAAGTATTAGTCAATAGAATGTACTTTTCAATTTTTTTTATTTAAAAATACTTCTTGTGTTTATTAGCAGCTGAATTCTTCAAATTCTTCTCTGAAGTATTTATTTAAATGCAACTTGTGCAGGTGAAGCATAGAAAGTTGTTTTTAAAAGAAAAAAAATGATTTATGCATGTACTAAGTGCTTCTGGAATAGAGTTTGCAGATTCAATTGTGCAGTGCTGCACAATTTCTTACAGAGCTGTGATTCAGGGCCTGCATTGGGAGTAAGGAATGAAATAAAAAATACAAAAAAAGGAGACCCTTCTCCCCCSCATATACAAAAGACAAAAAGTAAATTAACATTTACCCTGTTCTCTAAATCATCTTTTAGAATCTAATATCATCTTTAATAGACATAACAGCACAACTGCTTAATAGCTTTTATTTTCCATTGTTGCTTTAGTGTCTTACTTTTTGCCAAATCCTCATTCCAGGAGTGCACAAATATCACTGCTGAGCCTGRAAGTGTGGTTTATTCCCAAAGTCTGCTGTTTGGGAAGAGAAGTGAAGTAGGAGCTGCAGTAGTCTCAATGTCTTTGTCTTGCTCAGTTTGTTTCTAGCACTCTGCCCTKTCTCCTGTGAATGAATCCATGGCTTGCTTTCCTCTACTTGAAATGATCACCCATCTTCTGATGATTAATGTAGTTATGCAGATTTTGTTCTGCTTATTTTTGGAGCCACAACCTCCTGAGCATTTAATCATCAAACCAGTTGCTCCTAAGTCCTTTTCCATGCAGAAGTTTGCTATCTCTAACATGGGTGGTGCTTTCTGAGCAGTGCACCCCTCACTCAGCGCTCAGGGTCACGCACCACATCTCAGTCTTCATGGGCAGTTTGGATGTAGCTGCTCACCCCAAATTCAGCTTCTTTTTCAGTGCTTAATTTTCCTGAAGYACTCCTTCCAACAACTAGCTATCTTCATTCCAGACCCTTATCCAAAKCTTTTCCTCTCCAAAGGATTTTTTTTGCCAAATCCTGGTTCCAGGACAGAGCACAGAAAATCAACAGTTCTGACCATTGTTTACATGGGAGGAAATGAGATCTGTTCCCCAGTTTCCATCTGGAAGGAGAGGTGCTTTAGGCCCAAAAATTTCCTTCATCATTTGGTGACCCTATCAGCAGGTTACGTGTTCTGCAGCTTCCCCTCTGAGAGAAAAAGCCCAAACATTTTATTTTAATAAAATATCCTTTCCAGTCAGCCTCACTAGCATCGTACAGTTCTTGCTTTTGGCAGCTGTCCCAGAACTCTGGGCTGAAGGCAGAAAGAAACCACGCTGATTCTGTGGTTTCTAGATGAGACCAAGGCTCCTTATTACATATTTCATGCAGCTGTGCTTTCTTGGCCATCTCTCTCACTTCCCCAGTTAAATCCCWGCCTTTTTTTTCTCCATTAGCACATATGGTTTTCTAAGATGATCAGGTCAATGACTCATTGTACACACTTGTTAAAGGGGATCATTTTGAAGGTGCTTTGCCATGAAGTGGTCTGGTTCAGTTTGGGTRTATTGGAATACAGAATTGCTAGTTTTGACACTGGAAAGAAAGMATTTTTATCTTATGTTTCCTAGCATATTAGTGGGTAACTTTTCAGGTGAAAATACATWAATTTATCAATACCCACACTGTATTAATAAACATTAAATACCTTTAAATATGTTCACTTCCTTAAGGGAGCTGTTAAAAAGATTAAGGAAATATGGATTTCATCTCTATGACAGTGTATATGTGTGRAACTATGTATTTTCACACATGTGTATACAGTTAAAACACTGACACTTTTCAGTATATTTTTTTCAAAATATGTAATGATGATAACTCATAATCAATGGTTGCAAAATAAATTCCAGGAATGAGCTTAAATTGCTATTAGAATATGTAACAGATAGACAAATAATATACACATACACACACACACACTCACATAAAATACATTTTTTGAAGATGGATAATCCAAACTTTATTTGTATAGTAAAGGGAAAAAAAAGAGAGGTGGTTAAATCTGTCCATTTACATTGCAGCAATTCCACACCTCTTAGTAGATTTTTGGAGAAAATGAAACATTTTACAAAGATAAATCTTTAACTTCAGAAACATTTTAGACAAAAAAATTAGTTAGAAAATATAAGCCCACATTTGAGTTAGAAATTATTGAAGGTTAATGAAAGTAGTTTTAGATTTATGTTTTCCTCTGATAGTCCCTTTTTTTTGGTTTTTTTTTTTTTTTTTCATAATCACCACATTCCTACGAAAGAAATGAGTGTGACTCTGCATTTGGAGGTGCTCAGAGAGCAATAGAAATGTGTTACAGGACCCTGTCTCCTTGAGAATTCTCAGTGCTGGTTCCCGGGGAAGTTCTGCAGATTCTACAGAAGTGAAAGGCATTCTTTGTGGTAATTTTAAACACCTGCTTTAAGAAGGAGACGTCACCAGACTTTATGAATTGAGGAATTGCTATTATGACTTATTGTCASAGGCTTTCATACAAAGATTGAAATGGCTCTCCTGTCCAGATGGTTGCCCCCATCCCATCCCTACCTTCCAGTCCCTTTTGTGTGCAGGTGTCAGTCCAATTACATTTCCTGACACCTGATAGCTGTGTTTAGCTGTGGTTTACAGATCACAGRTTTTTCAGTGCACACAGTGAAAATGTTAGGGAAGTGCAAGCAGCAACTTCATTTTTTTCAAAGTTTTCATTTGAGATGTAAGGAAAGCACTGTCACTTTGAATAGCACTGTGTTATGAGAAACAGGAAAGCAAAGAATAATGAAAACAGTTTCTAATAGTGAACATGTGGCATGGGTTATACCATAGAGAATGAACCCTCCATCAGGCAGCAGCAGCAGAATTTTGTGCAGAATAGGGTGCTCTAAGAAGTCTCCTGGAAAAAATAGTAACTGCTGCACTGCAGCTTTGAGGTTTGGAGTTGTGCAGTTTGAACAAGCTTGCTAGATTCATTACATTTTTAATCCCATTTTTAATGCTGAGAGAATGAACAAATGACTTTACAGAGCTGATCACCTACCCATCCTGAATTTTTCCTGCAAAAAGGAGGTGCAATGTATCTGGAATTTTGCTTTATTTGGCTGACTAATTATCTCCCTGTTTCATTGACTAGCTTGGTAGCTCATCTTATACCTCTTCCTAGCCTCTTGTATGGGCATGAGTCTCACAATACCTCCTATCTTTGAATTTTTGTAAATGCTGAAATTCACTACAACACGCAGCTTTTATACACTTCATCTTTAGGCTGTGATATGGCAGTATTCCAGCACTGGATAAAAACATGGCATGAAAAAAATATGTTTACAGCAAAGCTCTGCATTCTTATTTGGCACAGGGTTTCTTGACCCTGTGACACACCAGGGAAGACAGTCTTCTTCAGATTCAGGCTGGCATTTCTTTGCAGCTGTACTCTAATAGGAATTTTTGAAAAGGTTGTATGATTTGTAATGATTGTATGGCTGAAGTCCTCTTGGATACTTCACTGCTGAAAATTTTCCTTCATCACAAAACTCCCAATTAAGTTTATGCCCCTTAGTATCAACTAAATGGTTACTGGATGCTACTGCATGTGTTAATTACATATGAAGTTCAAGAATGTTACGTTTTTAATGGGATAAAATATTCTTATAGCAGAAAGGAAACAAGTACCTTACTTTCATTTATAGTATGATAGCCTASAAGAGTTGGGAAGAAATTTTTCTTCCCTTATGTAATTATCTAGTTACATTAAAAGGGTGAAAGGGGATTTGATTTCCACTGAAATCTCAGGTGCTAGCCTCTGCTGGAAATACGATGATGACTATATTAGATGAAGTAGCAGTCTACGTTAGGATGGAGACACCGATTATTCATAGGTTTTAAGACCCAGAAGGGACCATTATGATAATTTAGCCTGACCTCTTGTATAACATAAGCCTTATAATTTCACACAGTAATTCTTGTGCTGAGCTCCTAACACATTCCTGTGCATTAGTAGACCAGTCCTGAGTCCTTACTTTGCCACACAGCAAAGAAGTGGAATTCAGTAAGGGAAAAGAACATTTTAGTTCTTTCCCTATCCCACYGGAAAGCATGATAATTTCACCTGAATACATAAGAAAGGACAATCAGTAAATGTTTTAAGAGCACAGGTCCATACTTACATCCTGAAATCTGAATACCCTAGAAGGTGTATTCCAAAGTTTAAACATAGTAGTTTATTTTAAATTGGTGAAGARAATTATAGAATATTATAGCTTAGACTAACTGTACATGAACTCATTACCATTTCTGAAAATTTCTTTGTGTATCACCTTTAAGACCATCGAGAGAGCTGGTTTATATGGTAATGGAAGAGGCAGTGTGCTCCAAAATTCTTTTATTTTCTATGTTTCTGAATCTGTATTAATCCATTTTTAGTTACAATGCAGTTTAGTCCTCATTGCAATGCTAAAATAGAAATGAAGAGTAAAAAGACCATATTCTTGAGTTCAAGTGAATCAGTTCAGCAATATTCAGCCAATATGCACACAACCTCTTCTGTCCTTTCTGCTGTACTCAAGGACCTCAGAAAGAATTGGGGGAGCCAGGAGTGTGGGGAAATTATCTTCTTGTTGTCTATCTTGGCTGGAATTTTTTGTTTGTTGGTTTTGTTGGGTTTTATCCTTTTATGTGTCGTTTTGCCTGCAAAGTAAACCTCAGCTTATAGTTTTCCTTTTTGCTTGACCCTGTTTCCTTCCTTTATCTGAGGTGCTYGTGTTCTCTGTGAGTGTGTGTTTTCAGATCTCTGTAGCATCAAGGAAACACATATATACCTCTTTTTGCTCGTACTGCTTCTTTTTTTTTTTGTGTGTATGGAAAATGTCACAATGTGTTCACAATGTGCCAATTTCTTCAAAATGCATACATGAAAATACTTTTTGACCAATCTACTCTGATAAAGAGATCTTAAAAGTATTCTAACTATATGACCTAAGATGCTAATGCCAGAATAAAATGTAAGAGAAAAGGAAATATGTTACATTTTCATTTATTTTTCTGTTTCTTAGATGCCCACATRGGAAATACATGATCCAATTTGAAGAAAATAGCAGGATTTAATCTGCTGCATCATTAGTTCTGAACACCTTTCTTCTCTTCTGCTGATACATACCTGTTTGTCATACAGACCAATACAGTCTGAGCTTTATTCAAGCATGAGAAAAATTAAAGAGACATGGCAGATTCACACAGAGCCCTGACACAGTCCCAACACCTAAACTTCTCTAGCACAAACATTTGTAAGTGTGGATAAACTCCACCGTGTGTGACCAAGCTGTAAGAGGGTCAGCAAATATCACAGCTGAGAGCTGTCGAGTTTGGAGATGATGCAAAGTTTTAGGGTCTGTGAATGCAAATTTTTTTTATAAAATGGACTGGTCATTGAAACAGAGTTTTTCAGTTTACAAGCTGAGTGCCTCAGACAGCTTGCCAAGACAATTCACATGATGTATCATTAACTTCCAAAAATTAGTTTCCGTTTTTCAGCTGTGATCTAGGCCATATTAGAGATATCAGTAATTTTAGCGTTCTCTTGATTGCTTTCTCTCCTGGATTATGGCTCAACTCCTTTGCATTGTTGAACAAACCCAAGCAAATAAAATGTGTATGAACTGTGCCATACACGATTGAATGAACTCAATTCTTCTATTAATTAGTCTAAAATTGCACCAGCAGGCACAGAACTGGAGCACAATAGCATGACAATTGGACTTGTGAGTAAGTCCCAGAAGGATGAACAGATTCCATTGATGCCCATTATCRTGTAATTGCCCATTTCAGAGTGGTTCTATTATTATTTTTATATTTTTTCATTATCCTTGATTCACATAAACATAAGCACAAAAGAAATGCTGAMTGCAGTTTCTCTTGCCACCTAATGTTATGATATCCTATCTTCAAGGTAAAATTTCTATWTTTTTCCTGATTTTTTCTATTTTTACTCTTCCTGATAGAAGTAGCCACAAGGGAAGGCAATCACTCAGTTTGGTGGCTGTATTTCTTTATTTTGWCATCCACTGGTATTTTTATCTCTGCAAATAAACTCTATTATGCTTTCTATGTCCAAAAAGCACCACCACATTTTATTGGTATTGTATCATATTTTTTTGTCCTTGAGTTTAWTTTTTAGAAATGTAAGTTTGTTCTGCAGCTACCTCAGCTTGCTAGCATATATAAGCAACCTGCAACATAAAAAATGAGTCAGAATTATGCCTTAGTCTTTGCTGACTCTTAAGAAGAGAATGAAATGGGAAGAGATTTGTGAAACTGTAGTCTATTTCTGGATTTGACACAGAAATATAAAAAACAGGATGCAGCAACTTTTTGGAACTATAAATAAGTCTAATTCCCAGTAGCTTTTGTATCCTAATTCCTCAGAAATTAGTGTATATGTGTTTACTCAGAAGAAAAAAACACATCCTACCACACACAGCCAAACCCTCCATGAGCAGAAAAGAAGGAGCACCTAAAACTCAACCTCTAAAAAAAGAACCAGAGATCTCCAGTCTGATGCTTCCATAATTATGTGCCAAATAATTTCCCATTTTGTCTTCACTCTTATAATCTGTGCAGAACTAGCAACCAAAAGGAAATACCAGTGTGCTGAGACAATGAAACTGAGGAGAGCCTCTGCGAATATTGTAGATGTTTCAAGATATTTCCRACAATTCACTATAATTAGGCTCCTGCTGACACATTGTCTGCCTTCCAGTGATGATTCTCACTTTGAAATGAAACAGTCAAATCTCTGATGATCCAAAGGAGCGTTGGGCTTCTTGAATGATGAGAGAGGAATCTTTGCTTTTTTTTTGTTTTTTTTCAGATGTCCCTCTATCACCAGAAAGAACCATCTTCTGTGTGCTCGCATTTTCCATGTGTCATGGGTTTGCTTGGAAGACTCAGCAGATRGCTGGGGAGTTTAAATTGCCTTATATGAGTTTTATTAAAGGCAGGTCTGGATCAGAACACCAAAAGCCAAACAACAGAGAGTGTGATAGTACTGGAGGAAAAAAAAAAAAAAAAAAAAAAGAATTAATTGAAACTCTTTAATGCAAGAATAAAGAAGAATGGGGTGGAAAGTTCAGCCTCAGTAATGAGAAAAATTGTAATTTTCCAGAAGTGTAGGCAAAATTTTTTTTTTACCCTTTTGATTGATTTAATAATAAAAAAAAATTAAAAAATTGAAAGAAAGGGAGTATGAAAAATGCAAATGGTTTTAAAGTTGGGTTTTTTTTTCATAATTTGTTCAAAAGCAGTTTCCTCTTAGTTTAATTACACTTTGAAATCTCATACATTGCTAGTAATATAACATCCATATTTAGGCGTCATGGTTCACCTTCTGTTGGGAACATGTGAATTTTAAATCATGCAGTGCATTGTAAAATATCCTAATTTGTTTAATGTRTTTTTATCTCTTGTGATCATATCAACCCTGATTCAATTAGCTCAGTGGTGACTCCCCAGTTTTACTGCAACAGGATTTTTCTGTTTGGCATATCTGATATGCAGAGGAGTTACCTCCTGTCATTTCATTCAGAGATGGATGGAAATGCTAATTTTCCGGGGAGGAAATMTTTGTCTGCTGTTTTATTAGTAATATGACTCCAAATCATCTTACAGGTGCTTTTCAGTGTCCATCTCAATCTGATAAGTAGCTCCTAATAAGGGGAAATTAGGTCAGAACTCATAGAAAAAATGAAGTGCCATATGTCCTGACTTCATAATGATCATTAAACCCCAAAAGGACATCTTCGGAATACATGCAATTTTGAGAAAATAAAGAAAGTCTTCATGGGTGGTTACAGTTTTCTAAGAGCTAATTAGGATCAAGATATTAGGTACCCTTGTTAATATGAGAAAAAAACCTAAAACATGCTTGCAAACAGAGAATTCTGCAAACTTATCCCTTTTACCAGTCTTGATATGTTTATTTTTGTGCATGAGTATAACCAAATATGAAATAAATTGGTATATTCTAAAATAAAATTTAGAAAAAAAGGGAATTGTTGTTGCATGCCATTTACTTGCATTCCTTTTTTTATAAACATTTTATAAATATTTCCTTCCTTTTCTTAAAAAAACAACTTATTTTTGAAGAATAGTTGTTTTCCAAATCTTACAGACCTTATTTATAAGCCGTGTGAGATAAACTGTCTGACTAAATTTGAAGAATGAAATACTCCAAGTATCTTATAATTTTGTAATCACTTCATATTTATGAAATGGTAAACCACAAAAGCATGGATATTGGAAGTAATGTGAGATTTTATGCCAGGTTTTAATGATACATAGATTTGTGATCAGATACTGCTKTCTTTTAACAGTCTGTCTATGAGAAAAGGAATCATTATTCCCGTGTAACTCACTCTTAACACAGCAAGGGTGTTTTTATAATGCTTGTATGTGCTACATAAATATACGCATGTTACAGTTTAATTATAAAAGAACTATTAGAACTGCTTTTAAACACTTTATATTGATAACTAAAAATAGCTAAACTAAAAAATAGAACTATATTTCAACCTGGTGGCAATATATAAAGAGCAGAAAGAAAATTAAAAATACACCGTTAGGGAAATTTGATTATCCTGCACTCTCCAAAGCAGGTCAAAATTGTGAATTGTGGATTTTTTTTTAATACAGGTAAATGTAAAAACCCTACAAACAGAAGGAATTATTTTCCTTTTGAGACTGCAATGAAGCATCGGCTGCAAATGTGGGAAAAATATAACTTGGAAAATGTAAATGCAAACTGCAAAAGTCAATTGCTTTATTTTTCAGTGTAAGTTAAATTTACTAACACAACCATAAAAAAATTCTATGGAAAATGTACAGTTAACTATGTTAACACATTTTGGAAGGGTAAAAGCTTATGCAGATGCTTTAACTCAGGGCAGATAACACAGAAGCATAGTAAAACGTGGTCGTTCTCTGAAAGAAAAAAGCTTACCCTTGTTTTAGGAAGGCACACTTTCCTGTTTCAAAAGAAAATGTRTTCTAAAACAGTATGATGGTGCTATTTGTCTTTGATTTATCTTAGTATGAAAACACGACACAGAGAGAGATTTATTAACAGAAGAATTGTATTTCCTCACCCCTAATTAGCTCTAGGGACAAATTAAAGTTTATAGCCTCCAGGAAAGTGCAATATATATGTAAGTCAGGATGATCCAGTAGTGCCATTACTATTTCTACATAGATCATTATTTCTTTCTAGTTTAGAATCAAATTTTGAAAACATTTTGATACGAATTGGGTGTTACAATAATAATTTTTTAGAGTTTTTAATATATTCACTACCACTGGAAAATCAAGAAGTTTAATGGAGTCTTGTTCTGGTTTCAGCTAGGGTRCAGCTAATTTCTTCTCAGAAGCTGTTAAAATATCTCATGGATTGGGTTTTTGTTAAGGTGTCTTTATCCCAAGTCAAGAACTTTCTCCCTTTGTCTCATGCTCTGACAGTCAGGGCACATTAAAAAAAAAMCAACCCAAATCCCAAAACTAACTGGGCAGCAGCATGGTTGAGACAGGTGACTGGAACTGACCAAAGGAATATTCCACACCACTGAAGTCATACCTGGGATATAAACCGGGGGGAGTTACCCGGAAGCACCGCCGATCTGGGCTCAGAAAGAGGGGTCTGGCAGCAGTCACCGAGTGGTGAGCAAYTGCATTATGCATCATCTGCTYGTTTCCTCTTTATTATCATTGTTATTATTCACCATTTTCATTGCATTTTACTTGGGTATAAATTATTAAACTGTCTTTATCTCAACACACAAGTTTACTTTAWTTGTCCCCCCCATTCCACCAGGGTGGGGGGGAAGAGAGGAAGGGGATTGAGTCAGGGGTTATGTGGTGTTTCATCTCCAGCTGGGCTTAAACCATGACAGGTATTTAGCATTAAAGTCTAATTTTAAGTTTGAGGAAGCAGGGATTATATTTAAGGCATCCATGAGCCCCTGTAAGAGAATTTAGATTCTGATAATTTAAATCAACGAAAAATGAGGTCACTGAAAACTTTTTGCTGGAGCTCTGGCTTTGGTACATTCCAAGCATTATCTTTTGTGACTTTCAACAATTGCATTAGGGAGAGGTCTAAAGAAGGATTGTYATTCGTGTTCTCAGTTATATGTACATGTAGAGAATAAAATAAAGTGTTTCCAGCACTGCAGAAAAACTGTGAATTTCTGTGGAAGAACTCTAGGTAAGCCCCAGAGTTCTCTTAAGCCCCAGAGTACAGAGGTTTCAGCCTGTGAAGAACTATGAGATTACTATCTTTTTCTAAATAAAAATTTTTTTTTTTTTTTTTTCCCCAAAAAGAACAGTACTATAAAACATAGTTTATTCATGTTCTGGAGAACAAAAGCCTGGTTTTTACAATGTGTAACTTACCCAAAGAGCTCTAGAGACAAAGCAGGAGATTTGCTGCACTGTAGGGGAGAAAATGTTATCAATGCTGATATGTTTACTAAATTCCAAATTTTGCTCAAGAGAACAGGGCCATAACAATGACCGCAACATATTGCTCTCTGTTCACCTAATGTGGCAAGTTATTATCATGGAATCATAGACTGGTTTCTATTAGAAGGGATTTTAAAGATCATCTATCTCTAACCCCACTGCCAGGGGCAGGGAGACTTTACACTAGACCAGATTTATCAACGTCACATCCCATTTCGCTCTGGTAACCAGTGATAGGACCAAAAGGAACAGCATAAAACCCTGTCAGRGAATATGTAAATTAGATTTTTGTGGAAAGTTCTTCACCCAAAGGGCTACTGGGCCTGTTTGGACATTGCTTTGAGGCRCAGGGTGAGAGTCTTGGGTTTGTCCCTGCAGGATCAGGAGCTGGACTCAGWGATCCTTGTGAGTCCCTTTCAACTCTGGATACTCCATGATTTATGATACAACCTGGCATTGAACGCTGACAGGAACTGGGCAAGAAGACTTTGGGCCAAACAGTTTTACCCCATAGTAGCCTTCTTATCATCTTCATGGCTTCCTCTGGACCTGCCCTCTACTCCACCTGCTCTAACAAGTCTGGGCTCTAATGCTGAGGACCCCWGMGCTGGATGCTCCARGTGGGTCTCAGCAGAGCGGAGCAGAGGGRCAGAATCCCCTCCCTCCCCTGCTGCCCACGGTGCTCTGGGTGCAGCCCAGGACACGTTTGGCTCTCTGGGCTGKGAGTGCCRTGGCYGGGKCATGTCCAGCTCTCACCCATCAAAACCCCCAAGTCCTTTCTCATCAGGGCTGCTCTCAATCCATTCTTAACCCAGTCTGTGTTTGTGCTGGGATGGTCACAACCCCGGTGCAGACTTTCACTTGGTATTGTTGAACTTCATGAGGTTTGTGCTCAATCCCACTGTCCATGGCACCGATAAAGTTAAACAGTACTAATCCCATACTGACCCCTGAGGAATGGCTCTTGTCACTGGCCTCCATTGATGGCACAGGCATCAGGCCACTGATCCTCCTAAAGTGCAATCATCCATCCAATTCCAGTTCCATGATGTTATCCATCAAATTCATCCCCTCCAGTTTAGAGACAAGGCTGTTGTGCAGGACTGTCAAGCCCAGGCAGATGTTGTCTCTTCGCTTGTCCAATGCCATAATCCTGTCATAGAAGGCCACCAAATTTATCAGGAATGGTTCACCTTTTAGTGAAGTCTGCTGGCTCTCACAGATCACCTCCTTAAATTCCATGTACCTTAACATTGTTTCCAGGAGCRTCTGCTCCATGATCTTGCTTGGGTTTGGAGTGAAACTGACTTGTAGTTCCCCGTGTCTGTCCTTTGTTCTCTTTTGAAAGGATGAACTTTGACTGTGTGCAATTTTTGTACTTTGGAACATACTGATGTGAGCCACAGCTTCTGCAATGGATTAGAATTTAATCTGCATTTAATCTCTATTGTATTGCCATGATTCATTTAAAAACAAATCCTTTTGAGCATGGCTGGTTTTTGAGCATGGCTTTCACGATAGGGTGGGCAGCCAGATAACAGAAACACTTCAGTGCTGGGTTTTTTATGGCTTATATCTGGAAGGGAAAATGGCTAAAAACATTATCTCTTCACTATTCAGAGTTTTGACTGCTTTAGCTAGGGGGGTTGGATTCATGATCCATTTACAGTTTCCTGTCCAGCATCTAGTTGGCGCATTATGTTCCATGTCTCATTTCATTAGCTGAGCCCTGTATGATGTCAATTGAGAAAAGCAGTAGCTGTACGTTATAAAACCCTTGTAATGGTATGACAATGACAGTATTATAGTGGTCTTTTTCTTGGTTCCAATGTACATTTTACCATTAAATTTCATTCCTTCGKCTCAGATGCAATGATAGGAAAAGATTCAGCTCTAGCCCAGCAGGAGTTGCAAATTTTTCCTTGAAACGTTACATAAGGGAACACTTGATAGATGGAAAATACTGATATTGCTTTGAGTTCACCAAATATAGAATAGTAATCTTAGTAACCAGCCTGACAACATCACAGATACTCACTTCCTTTTGGGAAAAGAAAAAAAAAAAAGGTGTGTGTGGTAAAAAAAAAAGGGAAAACAAAAATCGTTTTCATAATGTAGAAATAGATGTTATTTGTTGAAGTAAGTTTTTATTTAACCTTTATGACAAAGGGGAAGTATTTTTGCTGAGAGTAAATTCAGGAAAGTCCTATGAGAGACATGGTTACACTTAAATTTGGAAAAGATTTGGTGCAATGAAATTGTAAAGGCTCTAGATGCAGGAAGGCAGTGTCTGTTTTGCAAGAATTGGGTGTTCATTCTGAGTTGGATTGCACTTAGAGTGCATATTTACCAAAAGCAGAATTATAGCAATTGTGAAACCTATGACCCCTTATTTCATGCTCCAATTTCTGTTAAAAAAAAATATAAGATAGGAAGATAGGAATATAAGATAGAAGATAGGAATTTGTGGTAGAAAGCATTTATTCTTTGACTTGACTTAACAGCTGCTTYCAATAATCACAAAAAATATTTACACAAATCTGAAAGAGCAGAGAGAATAATTGGGACCAAATCTTCATTTCTATCACTGTCTATACCCAGAGTGCCCTRTTTCTGTGCAGGGTTCTCCATTTGCTTCCATTGTATGGGTAAAATGAAAATATAGATARGATGCTGGAGAGCTGGCACCATCTATGGAGATGGACTTGAAGGTACCATGAAACTCTGCAACTACACATGCATTTTCTACCAAATCCAAACTTCTGTGAGACCTGCTAGTGACAGAGCACAGAAATATATGCTTAGAGCAGAAAAAAAAAATCCATTCCAAAAGGCCAACTTCAATTCCCTGTAATTTTTGTCAGTTTTTCTTGCAAATTGATGTTTTCTAGATTCCTGTGCAGAAAGTAAAAATTTTGCTCCAAGTAAGGCAGGTGAGACATCAGAGTGTGGGGGTGTGTGTGTATAACTTTTTCACTATGTGAAAAGAAAAAAAAGCAATTTTTTGAGAAATGCATGGTGTTATGAAGTGTGTGACTAGGAGGAAGAGACGCTCTGGAAGCAGCTGTCAAAAGAAGTGAAAAGTAAAACTGGGCTGCACATTTTGCAGGATTAAATGCTTAATGTCCTGCATTAAAYAGGATAAATGCATACAATCTAGTAGTTTTGTAAAATGTTGTGATAAGGAAATATTTTTTCACGCATCACAAGGCTTGCTTATTTTATTGTATTATCAGTGAGAAAAAACAATATATCCTTAGGGATTCACCCCCCCCCCCCAAAAAAAAAAAATAAAAAAATTCTGGTCATGAAATCCTTTAATATGACACATTTTTCAGTGCTTTTAATTTGAAAAAGGAATAGGGTTTCTCTTGTCTCCAAACAGAATAGATGTGCACAATCAGTCATTCTTTTTTTCTTCCACATAATTTTCTTTATTGGTRGCTAAACTCAGATTTACATCATTACAGGAAAACAAAACCTTTTCTCCAGTCTTCTCATTTCATGGTATGACACTTAAAAGTTTTGCTGTGTGGTGATCTGCCTGGTCTGCCCATAGCAAGTTCCTGATCCTTTATACAAATATCAGTCTTTTTTTTATATATGTACTGGAGATCGTGAGAATCACAGAAGCAGCTGAAATTATTCTGTACCATCAAATATTTTACTAATATTTTCCACAAGAAATTGGAGAACTATGCTTGTGCTAGGGTTTTTGCTATTTTCTTGTKCCATTAGTAGTAGTCCAGAAGCAGACTATCACAGAAGATAAACTCCTAATATCAGAAAAGATTCCACAGGTCCCCTGGGAAGGCATAAAATACAGACAAGAAATGACAAATTGTGGAGTACAGTCTTGAAGATCCTGAAAACTGTGAAATTGCTATTTCTATAAGGTTCATTCCGGAAGAATGTTTAAATCTGGATAAGAATATATGTTTATATTGCAGAATATATTTTCATCATATTATTTTTTAAAAGATGTTATGCATTTCTCCCTTCCAGCTTTTCTCTATGTATTTATTAAGAAAGCATTCTTAACTGGTACAGCATTTTGTAAAAGTAGTGGACAAATGAAGATTTAAGAACAGTTAGTTGCCTTGTTGCCATGGTTACCAAGAGTAATTGACACTGATTGCTGAATACAGTAAAATAGAAACAGAATGTACCATTTTAAAGAGGGTRCATATAGAAAATTTAGAAGCAAATTAACACTCGAGAAAAGAACAATAGCACAATTTATTTCTGACTGAGTTCCTTACTCGATATAGTTTTGTGTACACAGCATATTTTTTATGTGGCAGGGTGATAAAAAAAMCAAAACCTTCCATCATTTGGAAGTGGTTTTAAATAATGCATCTTTTCAGTTCTGTAGATGGAAGTGCATGTGTGTGTGTGTCTGTGTGAATGTGCAGACATGAATATCTGTTGTAGGGCAGCAGACAAATAGTGTCCTTTATTCCAGATACTGATAATAGCACACAATTCCGTCTATACTGTGTGTGGTAAAATGCTTAGTTATTATTCTAGATTATAGACAATTTAGGAAGTCAGCTTGTCTGTTTCCAGAGTTCTGCTCCGTGCTGTAATTTCAGATGAAAYTCTTAAATGAGGTGTGGTACTTGGCAAATAGAAACAAACAAATGGGGAGTTGTWTGTCTTCACACAGGATGAGTGTGAATATCCTAAGAAACAGGCTTATGATTTGGAGCAACCAGAACAAAGAATATATGTGAATTTCTGTAAAAGCAAGAGTGTGTTTAGCCYCTAAAGATTATGCATAATAATACAAGTTAGAGTGATTTTTGCTTTAGGGTTAGGAGATGGAGAGGTGAGATGAATTTATAGCTCACTTATCTGTGATTTTTTTTCCACTAGAAAAGGTTTTGTAAGAGACAATTATAGCCTAAGCCAGAATGCAGGAAATGGTGAGATTGCTTTAGTACTTGGTTAGTATAGAAGGTAGATTTCTACAGCACTGTAAGTTTTTTATAAACTCTTAATTATCTTGCAACACTTACAGTCTACAAAGAAATATATCAATGACTTTCACTAAGGAAATGAAGGTAGATTTTCTCAGTATGTGTGATGGATTTTAGACACTGAATGCCATAGTTTTAAAAAATCTCAGGTCCTCTTAAGGTTAATTTTATAAAGCTTGTAGGTTACTGGGCAGTTTTCAAAATCTGATTGCTTACTTGGGTGCCCAGAATTGGGCTACATCATTAGCAGATATAAAAGCTAAATGCTCAGTGTTCTATTGAACCACAAGCATAACCCATTTTAATATTGAACTGCACCATTTTCTCATTGTAACTCATGCATGCAGTTTAGTTGGCAACCAGTTTAAAATGTTCGCTTGGTAAAATATTTGAAATGTTCACCAAACATTTGGCRAACTAGAAAAGTTTTTTATTCAGTAAAAATCAGTCACTCAGAGCAAAAGACCAACCTGGATGGAGCTTTGCATTAGTAAAATAGAAAGATTTCACCAAACCCAGAGACTTTCTCATGAGATCCCAGTGAAATGACTAGAAGAATTGAAATGACGAATTACTGTGTCAGTGAATAAGAAATAACTGACATTAAGCCACCTCTATGGTAACAATCTTGACTTACAGTAGCAACATATTTCAGAGGGCTGAATCAGAACTCTGTGTGCCCAGATTGTTGTGATCAAAGCCTTCCCAAGCTTTGGAACTGAAATTATTTTCATTGTCTCTTTTAGCTTTCTGTAGAACTCTACCATTTCTCACAGCTCGGATGGATCCTACTCACATATTTGTTTACGAAGAAGAGTATTGAGTAGGAGATGTCATAGATATGTATATTTACCCATTTTAGGCTGTGATCAAGAGAACATCTTTAAAAATTAGGGAAAGGGAAAGCTGGACTTCTTTTGTCTGTAGACCAGACTAATGAAGCAATGGGGTCAGGGCACAGAAAGCACTTTTCGCCTGTGTCTCGAGTAAGTAAACGCCAATAGAAWGCTGAGGCTTTCTACAGGACCTTGCTCTAGGCAAGTGATACTTGAATTATAAAGACAAGAAGATTCGRGTGAGTGCTCTGAAAAACTAGGAGGAGGGGATTTCCTGGACTTGTTTCTTGCAAAGGGAGGAACTGCTTCAGCTGCTGGGGTTAAGAAACCAAAGTGATAATCCTCTACCTTCTCCTTCTATCTCAGTTGAACTCTGATGCTTTCTTTGCCATTGTTCCACTGCTCCTGTCACCCAGGGATCTGGGATTTACCTCATGTAAACTGATGTTTACTTCTGACTGTAATAATATGGAGGCTACAGATATTTCACTGTCCTAATGATTGGCATTWGGTTGAAGAAGTGAGGTGAGCTGGCTTGGGTGCTGACAACTAAAGCAAACACTGTGGAGATTTTGCTTCTCTGCAGAGGGAAACTGTGCGAGAAACCCTCCCCATCAGCTGCTACTGCCTCTCACTAATCCCCCCAGGGCACATCTGTGCTTTCAGTCACATGTGATTGCGATGTTTGCTGTGTGTGAAAATGCACATTAGCTAGGTTTAGAGGTTGAAAACAYATCCAGAAGCAGATAAATAAGCTTAGCAAGGGTGTTCTCTGTGTCTGCTCAGGGCTTGTAGAGTAACCCTGTTGTGTGTACCTGATCAGGGATGTTAGTGGCAGCTCTTGTGTAAAGGCAGGGTGAATTGAATTGCTGCCGTGACAGTCTGGCAGAGACAAATTCCTGTTAAGAGGGCTTCATGGTCCTATTCTGAAATTGTGGGTTTGAGTTTTCTTTTTTCTTAAATGCTTACACAAGTACCTTCCCCTTATTTTTTCCTAATAGTCTGATGTCATAAAATCACATTTGTATATTATGATGCGTGATTTAGAACTAGAAAAATCTATTTTTAGCTTTACAAAGACAGGCTAGTACTGTTTGTAGGTAAATCTGCAAGAAGCATCCCATAGCAGTGATTGTTTCACTCTAGATAACAAAACATTATCCACAGGTTTAATTTTATTATTGCTCTTAGTTTTCCTCCAAGGATGCCTAATAAGAAAGGTCAAGGTATCATCAAAACATGGAAAGATTTTTGCTGAATGACATAAAACTGTCAGAGATGCTGAGCTTTGATGTTCCATTAAGTGATCGATGTGGATTACTGACTTTTGGCTAAATGCTGCTCAACTCTATAAGGTCAATATTTGTTAGTTCATTGGTAGAATAATTATTCAATCAATACAGGATGCTTGAAGTCAGGAAAAAAAATATTACCAAGACTATATGTCTGGCATTAGGAAACAAAATCATTTCATAATGTTTTTGGAGTGTTATTAACTCCCTGTTTACAAAATTTATTTGTAACTATCACATTTCTAGTGGAAGGAAGGAAAAAAAAAAGCCAAGCAAAGAGCACTTGTAACCTTGAGCTCCAGGAAGCAAATACCTCTAACAAGCAGAGTGCATCATCATTAGTTCGTCCCTTTCACATCATCACACTCAGCTTGGAAAATAATTGCATGCAATTTTTCTATTTTACAGTTGGACCACATGACACAATGTTCTTTCTTTAGAGCTGCTACTCCAGTTCTCCCATTTTGTGTTTTTTTTTTGTAGTCTTTAGCACTGCCAGTAGCCTGTCACRTGTCTCCACTGGAAGCTTTTACAGCCCTGCCTGTGCAGTGCCTTCCATGTCGCTCTGAACCATCAAGCAGAACTTTTAGAACACAGATCATGGCACCAGTATTAATGAATAGGGATAAAGGGCATCAATAGGTAGCCTGGGTATTTTCCAGATGTAATAGCTTTAGGTTTCACAATTCTATTAGAGTTTATACTCTAATGCACCTGACATTGCTTTCAACTTACATGTAAAAAAATGTGTATAGACTTCTTGTCTAGAATGTTAAGATGGGCACTTCTTCACTCACTTCATGTGTCCAGARTATTTTCAGGCTCTGAGAATTGAAAGGAGGAATTCTTTCTCAGAGATTTATAAAGGGTGTTTTTAATATGTATTTTGAGTAGTTTAGAAACAAATTCCTTCTTCATACACCTTGTTTTCACACATGCACAAATAAAATAATTGCAGATAATTGGCAGCACACTCAACAATGAAATCCAAATGTCTTGAAAATTTAGGAAATGCCATGATGAATGTTTGGAGGATAAATAGTTGACACACTTCATTAAGAATGGGGTGTTTTACTCCTTAACAAATCTAAATATCAAACTCAATCAGTATCAAAATTTTTTAGCATAAGTGGGAAAGGGAGTTGCAAAAAAGAGTCCTAGTTTAGCTAGGCTCAGTCACTTAGGACTTGGAAAAGGTAGAGAACAGCTTCATGGTGTTTTCAAAGGTGAGAGACAGCATGTTTTGTCAGACTCCCATGCCTGCTGGCTTGCAGATTCCAGACCKTAATGAGGGTATCTCCCTTCTTTGGTTTTTAACCAGGCCATGCTCTGGCTTTACGTAACTCCCTCAGTGATGGAGCATGGTGGAAAGATTCTGCAAGGGTGAGCTCTGCTGTGCTGTGGTCCATTCCTTGCCACCTGAATCAGAAGGCACATTCAGAGCAACTGAGGTTGCAACAAGCAGGAGGGATGAGAAATTACAGTCCTTTAGACCCCACTTATTCTGACAGCAACAGTAGAGACTTTTTCTTCCATTTTAGGGGTGGAGAATGGATGCACTAAGAGCCTGCGTATCAGAAATTTWGAGCAGGGTAGGAGGCTGCACCCAGATCTACTAAGCCATGGATTTATTTGAAATCAAGTGAAAATGCATAGGACTTTTGGTACCTTCTTAAAGTTATTAGAAGTGTAATAAATTCTTATGAGAATTTTGATGCAAAGGGYGTGACAGTTACATTATCATAACCGCACAGCTATCTTAGRACTGCGTATTTGAGAGGTGTTAATTGGTAACTATACAATTCAATTGATTTTTTTGGAGATATTTTGGTTCAGAAATAATGTTTTGTGGTTTGCAATGATGGAGTGCACAGAAGACAGGCTTAGAGCTTTTCTCTCATGCTTTTGGCAAGTTTGAAGGCTGTCTAAAATCAATCTAAGACCACAAGTTACAACAAAATTCCCTTACCTAGCTCCTGTGAAAGTATTAAAGTTTGGCTGCTACACATATTAGCTGAATGGTTTATTGCTTTTGGTTTCTAAATCTACGTAAAATTAGAAGAAYATACTTCACACTTTTCAAATCTGGTGATAACATCATAGTCCCATAGCCTTGCAGTGTCATCTGCTCCTTCAAATTGAGRTGGCTGTGGGTGTCAGGTGGTCTGGTCTTTGTAGAAGGGGAAAAGAGCACTTCAGTGTAGTTTCCTATGCACCATGTTTCACTGGACTGGGCTGGGTTATTGTGCCACAACTTGTTATATCACATTGTAATTAACACATCATGACACAAATAAGTCAATAAGGACACAAAGTACCAAAATATTAGCTCAGGCAAATAAACACAAAACGAAAAATGAAATGGTACTGAAATAGATGTGTCTCAATTACTGTTGATTCCTTTCCACCAAGAGCTTTCATACAATGCGTCTAGTATTTTACACTGACAGAAGGCTGTCATGATGCAAACTGTGGTTCCAGGCAGAGGTTCAGCATCTCTCTGCAATCTGCTCTGAAAATCGACTCTGTTTGAGAAACAATTACTCTGAACCTCAGAATTCTGAAAAAAGTTTTCTCCTTAATATTGGACTTAAAAAAACCTCTGTAAACTTATACATTACTGTTATTATAATCCTTGTGGCACTCCACCAGGTTGTAAACATCTCAGTACTGKGTGCTGTACAGATATACAGTAAAATATAAAATATTATTCAGCATAATTGACTTGAAATTAAAGTGTTAGAAAGAAAGCTGGAAGTCTTGAAAAAGCTACTTTCACTGACAATCAATAAAAAAATTATTTTGGTTCTGATGAGGCTGTAAACTACAGCCTAKCAGTCTTTTCTACCAGGAGATGCTGGAGAGCTTCCCAAAGGAGGTAATGCCATTGTCTCTATTTTATAGAAAAGGACAAAAATGGATCAATTTGTTCAGAGTGACCCAGGAGACGAGTGGCCAAGGCTAGACCATGGGTAATGTCATCACAGAGCTGAATAAATACTACTTTGTCTGCTCCATGGGGTGCACTTTGTATGGTTTCTGATGAAGACACTTTCTTAGAAATTACAACATAGTCGACATGTACTCAAATGTCACATGTTAAAGCTGGCTGCCGGTAATTTTTTTTTTTTTTTTTCAAGAAAGGGTCTCCAAAACAACTGTGATATTGCTAAAATGTTATATGCTTCTAAGATTTTTTTTCTATTGGAAGTAATCTATTTTTCAAGAATTTTATGCAGATTAAATTCTTGACCTTAGTAATTTGCTCCGTTTTTCATTTTGAAAGGGTTTACTTCAGAGACAAACTAAAATATTTTATTTCTGAGAATATTATTTTAAACTCAAATTTTTTTCTGACAAGGCCAAAAAAGCCTCCAAGAAATGATGAATCTTCCCTACACATCCATCTTGTGTTTGGTTACAGTAAGAGAACACATATAGGATTTACCACTATTTAAATGTGAGTTTTGTCTTGAAGCATGTGAGAAGGAGTGGTACTCAATATAAAATCAACAATTGCTAGGAAAAATTCTTATAAACAAAATTAGTGGATGTCTCAGAGATTTTCTCCTGTAAACTGTCTGGATGGTATGGTACGTGATTTATATGCAGATGTATCTTTATATGGAGATTGATAATTACATTTCAAAGTGGGATGGCCAGCAGCTAATTTCTAAGACAGGCTGCCAGTGTAGATGGACAATGGAATATAGAAAATGGAATACAGAACGATGGAATATAGTAAAAGAAGCTGTGGGTATGACTTTATCCTGCATTAGAGAGCCCACAGTCCTGTGAAGTTTTCTTTGCAGAGGGCAGCTGGACAGAGGTAGACATTTGGAGCTTAAATACCTGTGTATGATATTTCTTACTATACAGGAATATATTTTTATAGGTTTTTATTGGTCAAGTACAGAAAGCACATCTGATGGGATACACATTTGCTAATATCCATTATACTCAATTAGGAAACACTGCAGTGGTAGAAAGGATAAGCAGCCTCTATATTACGAATTCTGGTGGGAGGCACTAAACATGAAAGTGTTGTTCTTTGACTGCCTGAGGGCTGTCTTAAGTGCTAGGCTTTTGATCTTAGTGACAGTTTTAAAACCCTTAAGCAAACCAGAACTAGGAATAAAAAAGCTGACAGCTGTGGTTCACCTCTCTCTGTCTCTCTTTGCCTTTCTATTATCTGAAACCCTTGAAGATCTCTGGAGAGGGACAGAGCTCACACTGCACATATGATGAAACAGCACTCATCATGTGTCCCCTGGAAATGCACTGTGTGTGCCCTTTTACTTCTCTCAGGTTACTGAGACTACTAAAAGGTATGACCCTAAAGATATGAGAATCTTACTGAGAGACCTAAGGTGGTGAAAGTTTAYAGTGTATATGGTATCTTTGTACCTTCATGAATATTGACATCTTGTTGCTGTAGTACAGCATTCAGTCAGCTTGCAATTTATGGTATAAGTAAATTAAACTGTGAAGCCAATTAACTACTTTGTGAGGAAAAAAAGAGAAGCTCCTGATAGGAACAGGGAAGGCTTACAGGCTKCATAAATAAAAATCTCATTTTATGATACAATAGTTATTGCATGTTTAGAGAGTTTCACGTTATGGTTGACAGGAAATGAAAGAAAGCAGATAAAATCTGAACATGGCAGGTTAATACTAAGTCTATTCTGGCTATACATGCTCTTGCTTTAATCGTGGCATTCATCATCACTCCAGAAAAAAGCCAAAATCTCTAAGTGTACATATACAGATTTTACATACATCATATCTTACATACACCTGATCCAGATGTCAGATTTTATGTGCAAACACAAATGTAAGCTTTTTACCAATGCAGCCATGTAACTGTGATTTTTGCAGATATASTTGGAAAGGTATGTTCAAAATAGGGTTATAACAGGCTACTGCAACATGAGCTATTAAGATCTTTTATGGAAACTCTAATGCCACCTATACAAATTCTTTATCACAATCAGTTCTGCTGAATAGCTACATRGGGAATTGTAAAGACAGTAGATGAGCCATTCCACTGATGGCCTTGGAGGACATTGTAATGATCTATTGTCTGAGATTGTCAGTGCTGCGGCTTCTATACTCTCTTCTCCATATACCATATTCTAAAATCATCACAGTTTATTGATGACAGTGACTGACTGTGTATTTGGAAGCACCACTGAGAGAAATTATGTTCTAGTTATGGCTGAGAAAGTTTTCAAATTCCTGACTGCAGGTGAAATGGAAGTAAAAAATAAATAAAAATAATTTTCTGTGATAGCAGAGGATAAATTTTCTTCACTAGATTTCTCATATTGATGGCTGACAAACTAATAAATCATTGCAGACTCCACTTAAAACCAGTTAGATTTCTCCAACTATAGGGAAATTTTCTCTTGCCTTCAAGAATTAGAACAGAATCTTAGAATGAACAGTATTTGTAGTAGATGAAATGAAATACTCTTTTTTTTTTTTTTTTTTTTCTTGGTAGGCTTAGACAAACATTATTCACCGTGTTTCTGTGAAAGATGTAAAAAAATGCCCTGATTTGTTAAAGACATATATCATTAATTGACTTATACTATTTGGTCAGAATTGCTTCTAATGTAGCACACATGCACACATAAGATGCATAATGTACTAGCAAATAAGTAAATAATAATAAACACAGTTAATGGTAATGTAATGGGCCAGGCAAATGTTTTTTAGATTTTCAAAAAAAAATATTTTAGGGGAATTCTCTATTTGGATTTGATTGTACWAGTTTATTTAAGCCTGGTAGCTGAGAACAACAAAAAATTCTGTGGAAAAAACAAAATATAGAAGAAACAAAATGATTCAAAATTTTTCAGGTGGACAGAAAAGAGCACTGTTATTCCTACTAAGTCCAAAATCAACAAAGAAAATGACAGGGTAGTTGTAAGGGTTGTTTTGGCTCCTGCATCCTTCTGAGAAATGAGAAAAACATTTATCCTGCAAAAACCCATGTAATGTATCACTGTAATTTTGTATTTTAAAGACAAAATATTTCTAATGTTGAAAGCTTAATAAACTGGTAAGTAACAGAGAAATATTTCAGCACAGTGTGTAATCCAAGAAAGCTTTAGAGTTCTATGTATCTTTTTAACCTCCTCTATAGAAAGTAAGCCTTATTTTGAAAAGGTACCATTTGCTTAATGATGTTTCACTGAATAGGGTCTGTAGAATGACTGCATTGAATGTGTCAAAATTGTCCATAACTTCTAAAAGATTGCAAGTCCCTTGCAATCCTGTTCTGCATATTTGATGATGTTAATAAATCATCACCAGCATTAAAGTTACTTCAGTATTCTCAATGACAGAAATCATATCAAGCAATGCAATTAATTCTAGATTTGCACACCTTAATTCTGACTCTGAACAAGCCAGTTCACAAACATATGAYGAATTTTACACCCCTAGAAGAACTAGAATTTGGAGCTTGATAGAGCCTGGTCTAGACATCAAACAGACACTGCATGAAAGTCCAAGAGTTACTGCTTAAACACAGAAAATAGTGGTCTCAGGATCTTGCTCTGCATTTAAGACTGCCATATAACATAAATAATTCGTTTTAGTGAAGTTCATTATGATGTGTTTTTATAGAGATTTTGATAACAAAAGAAACAGCCTTATTCTGGTTTTATGACATAGCATGTTCATTAAAGCACAACAATGAAACAATTATTATATATAAAAATGGTAAAGAATAGTATTTTTTAAGAATAAGAAAGATTCATTTAATTTGATTGAGGTATTCCTGACCAAAAATATAAGCAACAGCAAAAATAATTTGTCATATACAGAAAAGATGAAAAAAAAACCATGAAAAAATATTGGTGGAGATTAACCTATGTGTACAGTGATTGTAGTGTAAAAGGACTTTGTGAATACAATAATATTATCTTTAGCAACCTATGTTGCTTAGTAGAAGCTCCTTAATTTACTACCAGTAGTGTTTCAAAACATTCCTCATTGCTTTCTTTTCAAACAGCCATTTTTTTTCTGGTACAGTTGTGATGACCTTGATGGGTATTATATCCTGTTTCTATTGTCCTAATGCCCCACTTAAAGTCTCTGATAGGTTGCTGGTAATTTCCTTGCTGTGTTTGTAGGTAATGACAATTTTGATAAGGTACTTAGACTTCTGTAGTATTTCAGATTAAAATTTTATGTGGCATCTCATTTGACTTTTAGTTTATTGGTTGTAATATTATAGAAATGTCAGTCAGGGCAAAGTGAAGGCAGAATCACTAAAGAATAAATAATGAATAAAGAGTTATTACACATAAAGGGACATTACCACTCTTTATGAATTATTTTGTCTGTTATCATAGGAAGACCAAATCTATTATTTTTTCAACCACACTTCATACACTTAACATGTTTGYGTAAAACAATTTTATTAAAATGAATAGAAAAAAAAAGAGATTTATCCTTTAAAATAAATGCTCAATTACTCAGCTATTAAAGAATGTGTTCAGTGTATCCAAATGACCTTTGGACCTAAATCCATCTCAATAATATATTTTTTTTGGTGGAATATTATGTACCTAACARAACAATAATTTTAAGTTTGGTAATCCAAGAATTCGACTAAAAATCCACTGATTGTGAGAAACGTAGCAAAGGGAAGCATCTGATTAAAGCAGAACAGCATTGAATCACCTGCTGAATCTTCACTTACATATTCCAAAAGAGGGCAGCAAATGTCTGCCTATGTGGTGCTTCCCAGTTCTGGTCAGCAGTGGTCACTGATGGCAGGCTGGMGCAGACCTTTCCTATATTCACATCTTAAAGCACTCGTTATGAGCAGGACGGATTTTTTTTGGAAGGAATATAAGCCTCATTTGCTCATCTGTGCAATCTTTCAAAATGTTAACAGGAAGAAGTCATTTCATSTTAGATGTTTCCTTTATCTCATTCCAGGTCTGGTAAAATGCAATTCAGAGCAGACACAATCAAAATAATCTGTGCAGTTCAGAATAAAAACTCTCATTGTTTCTTTTGCACCAATATTCAATTTTTCCTTTTGTTCTTTCCTCTAATAGTGGAAACATTATATAAATATAAATAGCCARCCCTCTCCAACCCAAAGATAAATGCAGAAAACAAAAATATCCTTTGCAATATGGAACTCAATTTACAAATATAGTAAGGGGCTTGTAGAACCAATGTGCATTTTCAGAAAGGCTGACTAAAAAAAAACATGGAGGAAATTCAGATTTTCTTATTATAATTTAATACTTTTAGTCCATAACACTTCTTCTCAGAGAAAAAAACTGAAAAAGAGGGAAGACATATATAATTTATTGAATATTTTTATGCTTATGCTGCCACTCCACCTAGAGATTGCTTGCTAACTCTCCTCACTATGAACGTGTATTGTTACGTTCACAACTGTATACACTTATGCATRCTTTTGTGAATTTCCTTTCAACTACTATATTTTCCACTTGTTTTTGTGAATGTTCATTACCAAAGTAGGTAGTCTTTAAACACAGGAAAATAATAAAGGAAAAAAAAAATACTACCACATAAGTGTACAGAAGTAATTAAAATAACATCTCTCTCTTTAATAAGGAGAAAGAAATTGGATTTTTTAACGTTTTTAGGATATCTCTAGCTTTTTTTCCATATCTGGAGTGACTCTTTCAAAAAAACAAGGATCTTGATTACAGTGACACAAGATGCTGGCTATTGCAGAATTGGAAAATATTTTATAGAAAAGTGTGTAGGAAGAGGACAGAAGGCRTAGCTATAAGCTAATACAAAAGATGCATGGTGCATTCTTCTTTATTTAAGAATAAAATACCTTGAAATATGTTGGTAAATGCTTGTAGCATTGAAGTATTTGAATTCTATACATTTCTTCAGTATGTGAGAAGGTTCTCACCATGTCCATTTTTAGTCTGTTTTCCARTGTATTACCATTATTTGTCTCTCCTTCAAAAGCACTTGGATTTTCTGTCTCTTAATTCACTTGCTACTAGTGGCTGAAAATTATGATTAAGACTTCATATACCTTTCAGAATGCTCAGAGCAGGGTTAAATTCAGGTTTAAATCAGGTTCCCTTGGACCTTGTCCAGCTGAATTTTCAGAACTTGCAGGAATAATAGAGATTTCACTTCCTCTCTGAGTCAGTAACCGTTTCAGCGTTTAAACACTTTTACAGGGCAGACTTGTCCGTATTTCCAGATGGAATTTCCCTTGTCTGACCTCAAATTTGTTCAACCTTTGTGTTCCACTCTGCACCCCCCAGAAGAGCGATCCATATCTTCTCAGTAATTCTTTTTCATACAAAAACACATSTACAGGAAGGCTTGGATGGAAAAACAAAAGATGAACTTATTTTTAAGGCATTATCCACTGGGYGCCACTCTGTGCAGCCGCTACCAAGCCAGCTGGGCAGCAGACTGCGCAGATGTAGGAAGGTACTATCCCTCAGGGGCAGGACACTGCATTTGCCTTTGTTAAGCTTCATGAGGTTATTGTCTGCCCATTCCATCATTTGAGCGTAATGACCTTCAAATATGCACAGAGGAAGGAGAAATGTTCTGTCCATAACTATGATGGACAGAAAAAGAGGTCATGGCCTAAATTGTAGCAAGGGAGTCCTAGGTTGCTGCACAGTCCTAGGATGCTATACAGACAAGTCAAGTGTAAAAGAGGGTGAAACACCAAAACTGGTCACTTAAAAGATCAGGGGTTCAGTAAAAGGAAACAGAAATGAGATCCCCTCCAGAACAGCAGATTTTTTAAACTTAGGCATTTGTCCTCAGGTTGATTCCCCAAAATGATGGAAAACTTCAGATTTCCTTATACCACACATTTCCATAAAAAAAAAAAAAATGTTTCTTACAACTATAAAAGAAATACCTGTATTTCATTTATTCAGGGAATAAAAGAATCCATTTTTTAATATTAGACTAAAATTATCTATACCACCTAAGTCAGAAGCAAATGGAAGCTAGTCCGCTTGGATAGAATGTGAAGTTGTCTTGCTTTCTTTCTTAATTTTTTTTTTTTTTTCATTTATGGAGCAATTGTTCATTTAATTCAGCATTTTTAAATTCTCACTCAGTAACTAAATAAATGTAAACAATTATAATGCTTATGTTGCTACTGCAACTAATTGTAATATTAAATTCCCCCTGTGAATGGAATTTTAATGTTCTTGGTGGCATTTTGTCAGCAATTTTCCTGCTGTTTAAAAGATCAGTGTCTAATAGGATTAAGGTGGATAATCAAATCTCTAACTGGAATTAGGCTATGAGGTTTGAATGCCTGGGGAATACCTCCTTACTAAATATGAATGAAAGATGTTCAGTGCACGCAGAGSAGAAAAATAAATGGAAGGCCATATTTTCACACCATGGTGTTACCTCAAATATCTTGACAAGAGACTTGGACTCCTTTAAAGACAGTGGGACCATTATACAAGATATCATTCAATGTCTGGGACTGAAATAATATTTCAAGAGATTTTATAGTATATTGMATTAATTAAGGTACATTCAAACATGGTTTCGGCTACAACATTTACAGCAATATTGAAACTATTGCTGCTGTTTTAAAAAATTAGCAAACATTACAGTAGTGTTGGGAACAATTTTAATTCTGCTATCAGAAGCACAGTTCTGAGCCCTGTGCATGTTTGTGCAGGTGAGAGTCTGGGCAGAAGCATGTGCCTGGTGTTATGAGTTCACTTCCTCCATGTGATCTGCATGTGGGAGCTATGAAACTTTTAAAAACTGCAAAGTAGACATGGTAGCAACTGATTTCCATATGAGAGTATTGTCTTATGCAAGTTTAACTAATAAAAGGGAAAAAATGGCACACCTGCAAACTGCTGTCACTTGCTATCAGATCTGTTTGAGTACAGTTTGTCAGCTGGAACACGGTGACAGAAATAAACCTGTGGAAGAGTGTAGGCATCAGGAAATTTTCCTCTGTGTTTGGTTTGATATGAACTGCAGGTATAAATTCTTTCAGGTGTCTTCTCCACCAGCTTCCCTTCCTTAGGTGTTTTATCCAAGGAAAATAGTATTTTCCATCAGAAATGGAAGGATAACAGTGTTTATTTAGATGATTGTTATCATAACAGTTGTCACAGGTATTGAATGGAAGACCATAAGACTCATTTGGGGAAAAAACTTGAGCTGAATGTTTGTGTGCTATAGCTGAGATCCGCAGATGACACATGTCCTTTGTAGTTTCTGTGGAGAAAAGCATATATATGACATGATCATTATTGCTCAAATGCATTGCTCCAGAATGTTTTCTAAATTATTCACTGCAATTGGTTTTTTTCTACACGAAGTATTGTCCTGCAGTGGTATAGAGACCATCTTCCCCAAACCAGCAATTTTTTATATACTWATAACTGGAACTATGCTGACATACAGCACCATGTGTTCTGGCAGTAGTCCATCTGTAAATAACTGTGAAAATTATTTAATGAACATTAAACTGTGATTAGATGCTGATTTTTTAATATATTTATCAGGTTGATTCACAACTGGTTCAATTTAAATCCTGAACAGGGCAATTTAGCGAATTTCGCTGTAGTTAGTCTTAATGGTTTTAATACAAATATTTTAATTTAACTAATAGGCTTATTCTATCACAACYGTTTAATACTTATGTGACTCCTCTAAAACATTCAGGCTTTTTATTAGTTCTTTCTTTCTTCCCCTTCCCCTTCCCCTTTCCCTCCCTTCCCGACTTTCTTCCTACCTTCTTTTCTTAACAAAACARAACAAAATAAAACAATTAAATCTTAATTTTAAAAATAAATCTGAAATGATTTAAATTGAAAATATGTAGTACAATGCTGACAATAGCACTTTTTCCTACAATTCTCATTTCATGGATTGAAACTTTGATTTTGTGGAAGGTCTGATTAGTTTTGGGATTTAAAGATTTTAAGATCTGCAGACATATCACTAAGTAAGAATGAATATTTAGAGATGAATTCAGACATAATTTCTGACACTGAAACCCAAAACACAAACTCATTAGAGAAAAAAATTGTTTTGGGCTTTGAACATTCAATCACTTTGATGAAGGAAAGGAAGTTTCTCCTAGGAAGCTACTACACTAATATCCTCAGATTGTCCTTTGTGCACTTAAGATATGCCTTAAAAATAATTTCAAGAATAATTTACTGAGGTAGTACAAAGGGAGAAGCAAATCAATACCAGAAATTGCAAATTTCAGTATTTAAAATTATAAGGACACACATACATATGTGATTTAAGGTGGGTTAGGTTTGTTAAGATGGGCTACATTTTAAAGGCAAAAAAGCTAAGTAGAAAAATTATTGCTGTCAATTTAGAAATCACTATCCACATGCTACAGGTTTCAGATAAGGACCRCTGCTCTCTGTGTGGTTTTGCTTAAATACTTCCTTTGAGCTATATTGATGTATAATGTTTGAAAATATGGCCCACTGCTTCCAGACCTCAACACCTCGATGCTGCAAACCGTGAATGAATAAAAATGAACCATCCAATTTTCACATGGTCACAATGATACAAAATAAAAACTGATCTATGAAACAAGGGTGGAAGTGCTTGGCAGCACGGAAGTGTCAGCTGCAGCAAAGGCTTTACAGTTCAACACGTTTTTCACAGCATATTGTGCTCTGTGTAATATATTCRCTCTGGATGCATGTTTGCCAAGCACAGGGGACACAATGGGTTCAGAGAGAAAAAWTTTATATCTTGTGTTATTCAGCATGTTCTCATGCACACACAGCCAAGGCRTTGAAAATAGAGACTAAAATGATCTTGCAGGAACCAGAAACCCAGGGTCTGAATGTCTTTTGGGTGCTCTGGCCTGGAAGATCAGGCAGACACAGTTAAATCTGTCAGTAGATGCTGAGATCTCAATCTCACAATTATCAGGTCAATTATCCCACACAATGATGTTCTTTAGCATTCTGGTGGTCATGTGCATGTCAGTAATTTAAAGCACTGTGTGCTTTGTTTTGCCTTTTCCAACACAGAATATTATATGCAGTTGGGATACCTGTTGGGATATGGTATAACCATGCTGCAGCCATGGTCTCTGTAGGCATTCCCCTGCTGATGTACACGAGAAAATTGATGGTAAGTGCATTAATGCACCTTTTGCTGCTGATATTACTGATTGAACAACCTCTTTCTGTTGTTCATCTCCATCTTTTTCCTAGGCATTTTGCTGCTCTTCTTCCGCATTCCTGTTTTGCATATCAGCTGAGCCATCTCTGATTGCCGATTAACTCTGTTGAGTCTCCTGAAACATAAGCAATTTTCTCAACTTTGAATGTCGTATGTTCAGATTGCAAGTTATGATGATAATAGTACATTTACTTCTAAAGTGTTTTGCACCCACTTTCATTGCTTATTCAAGTCCTATAAATAAGAAAATTTGAAATGCAGCTCTTTTCTACTGCTGTTGATTGACTGAGCCCCCTGAGGCATAGTTGTCCAAAGGGCTCAATGTGATGACAAATTGTCCAGCCTTAAGTTTCCAGAAGACATGCTATGAATGTCAGCACTGGATCATAATTAAGAAATGTAGATGTGATAACTTTTACTAGCTGGGCAAAGAAATAATACAATTTAATAAAACAATGCAGGGTAATCTCGTGCCATAAGTACCTCTCTCCATTTAATTTCTTACCTCTTAATGCAGATTGGATAATATTGCAGATAGAACAATTCATGTCCTATTTCATGTTGTTCCTTTTTTGCTCAGTGACAGACAAGTCTACTGCTTTCATCCAGAAAAGAGGAAAGTCTCACCAGCTGAGTGTGGTCCTTTCTTTGCTTTTTTGAGGGCTGCAACCACAAAGAATGCAAGCACAATTGAAGAGCCATTGATGTTTATTCMTTCACAAAACACATCAAGAAGAGTAAGACAAGTGCCAAAGTAAGACAAGTGACAAGTGACCCCAAAGTAGTTGACTGTTGATCAGGCATAGAAGCATAATCTACATAATGTTGATAAGAAATAGCATTATTAGGGCAGTCGATCTATCTATATGTCT
>NW_026624051.1:160621-165831 GCF_030028575.1 Malurus melanocephalus
ACCCATATAGAATTGTGATGACTGAGAGAGCAGCCAACAGCTGAAAGTGAATATTAATTGTCAGCACTACCTAGATACATAAAAGCACTGGCCAAATGCAAATCCACAAAGAAAATAGGAATCATAATCACTGTGCAGAGATCTGTAGCATTGCATTCCCTGTGGCAACATTAATTACTTTGAGCAATAGATTTCGGTTGTGTTTCTTTTTCATTTGATTATGAAAATCAGTTCTAAAGTACGACTGCATAAAGTGCTTAAAGAATGCCATCCAGAGGGATCTGGACAGGCTCAGAGAGGGGATCCATGGAAATCTCTTGTGGTTTAACAAGGCCAAGTACAACGTGCTGCAATCCCTGGTATTAGCATAGGTTGGAGGAGGTCAATAGCAGCCCTGCCTGGAAGGATTTGGGGGTGCTGGGGGTGAGAGCTGGACATGCCCCGGCCATGGCACTCCCAGCCCAGAGAGCCAAATGTGTCCTGGGCTGCACCCAGAGCACCGTGGGCAGCAGGGGAGGGAGGGGATTCTGCCCCTCTGCTCCGCTCTGCTGAGACCCCACCTGGAGCATCCAGCGCTGGGGACCCTGCACAGGAGAGACAGGGACCTGCTGGAGTGAGAGCAGAGGAGGTTACAAAGATGGTTAAAGGGATGGAGRATCTCTCCTATAAAGAAATACTGAGACAATTGGGAGTGTTGACTCTGGAAAGAAAATGGTTTTGGGATGATCTAATTGTAATTCCAGTACATGAAGGGATCCCACAAGAAAGATAGACAGAGACTATTTACAAGAGCACATAGTGAAAATATGTGACAGCATGCAGAGGCACAAGTAGCCCAGAGAAGCTGTTAATGCACAATTCCTGGAAGTGTTTGAGACTGGCCTGGATGGAGCTCTGAGCCATTTGGTCCCATGGAAGGCACCCCTGCCCATGGCAGAGGGGTGGAAATGGGTGATCTTTGAGGTCCAGTCCAACCTCCAACCTGTCCAGTCGACGATTCTGTGATGTTATTCTATGTAGTGATTGCCCTATAACTACAGTCTAAGAGAGTCACTTGAAACATTAACTACCTTTGGCACTCCACAGATAYATTATTTTATATAAGAGTGAAAAAGGGCACCAGGAAAAACTTTAGATTTTAATACAAAAAATAAACTTCATTAAGATATTTAGATTGAAAAACTTCCCTTGTGTCATTTTAAGGTGCACATCCTTTATGTTTCCCCTAGCTGGCAATATCTTTTAGATTATAATGTATTTCTGTGAGATGTATTCCTGCTTACCTTTGCTCTCAACTCCTCTCCCTGCATCTGAGAATGAGAAAAAGGTATAGAATTTGAAATATAACATTTTTCAAAATTATAATTTATGATATAATCTTCTAGTTAATAAAATGCCCGTTTTGTAAGAAAGGTCTTCCTTTACAGAAGATGCATATTCTGAGGAGATCCAAGACCACATAAATTTGACTTAATTTCCTGTTTAGTTTTGTCTTTTCAAAATTTTAATTTTTCATAGATTCCACTAGGTTGGAAATGAATCCTGCAGGATTTTCCTGTGGAGGAAAATAGTTTAAAGAACAATTTAAAAATTAATCATGCATTTATTTTTAATTCAATATTAGTTCTCTGAAAGCATTTTTGGAAGCAAATGTTTGGGACTTTTTTAACCTTTAATAATATTTTTTAATCTTCAATAAGCATTCATTTTACACAAGAGTAAAATAGAGTGTTCTGCTGTACAAAAACTACTGATCTGGGCAGAAAAAAAAAATCATAATTGTTGAAAATCCCTATGAATCCCCAGGAAAATACTCTCAGTGGGCCAAATGCTATTTTCACTTACGGCTCTATGTACAGAATTGCTTCACTGAAAACTGCTTGATTCCTTACACCATAGAGCAAAGAAGAGGCTTACTTTTGGAAAAGGTTCTGCATCCAGTTTAAGGTATTAAATAGTAACATTTGCGCTCAGTATTTATATTAACAAAACAAGGGCATGGATTATCTGAGAACAAATTCCTTTTACTTTTATGAACTAATATCAATAAGTGCAGCATTGAAGGAATTGATTCCTCCCACAATTGACTGCAATTTCAGTCTGTGCCATGGCCTGTTTCACCTTTGTTGCACAATATAAACTGACCCCGGCTGCATTTCTTCATGGCTATTGGATTTGCTGTCTCCATTCTTTTTGTCAGGGTTTCTCATGAGTCCATTTGGTCTTGAAGAAAGGTTTTCTTCTTTCCCCCTGCATTGTTTAGTGATGGAAGTGCTGTCTAAAATT
This sequence comes from Malurus melanocephalus, assembly GCF_030028575.1. Lineage (NCBI taxonomy): Eukaryota > Metazoa > Chordata > Aves > Passeriformes > Maluridae > Malurus > Malurus melanocephalus. The sequence goes on from NW_026624051.1 coordinate 162,908, forward strand.
TATTCTTTGCTGCCTACCTTGGTTTTTTTTTAGTCTTTTTTTTTAATTTTTCCTCTCTCCTTTGTACTCTTTCCTCTCCAAGGCTCCGCCTGACAGTTTCTGGTCTCCTACCTTTGTTTTGTTGGGCCCTGTGGTAGGYGGTGAGTACTCCTCCTTTGAGGGCTGGCAAAGTCAATTTTCAGAGGCTCAAAAATCATGTCTGTGTTCAGCTGCCACTTCTGCGTTCAAAAGGGCTGGAGAATGCTTCTGTGCTTTTCAAATGTGAATCCACCAAGACCCAGATTTTTAACCAAGTCTTACCTAACAACAAACCCTCATGTGAAAGTTATGCAGACAACATCTACTAGGAAAAACAAAATTATGCKTTTCAAAGGAATATATCACAACTCAAACTCTTAAAAATTGTATCCATTCACAATTGGGCAAGTATTGGTTTGTGGTTTTTTTTTTAATGTTTAACACCAGATATATTACTAAATCAATATCTTCAAACTAATCCTAAAATAATGAATTATACTTGAGAGTTGAACAATCTTGTATTTTGCAAAGTTTTTGTACCTTTGTAAAGAACTGCTAAAACTGAATATGAAATAACATTTGAAAATGAGTTTATTCAGAAATTGTCAGAACGGTGAATTTACATTGTAATTGACAAAAAAGATTTAATTTCCATAGCATCTGCACAGCAAAGGTGTATATGTGACTTCTTCCAGTTCCTCTGGAGGGTAATGATYCTGCTTGCTCTTACTTCCCTTCTTTTATGTGCTTTATGCTGTAATATGACCAAATTATTGGGTTTCTTCCTGCAAACTCTCTGAACATCTGAACAAAGAATAGGTTCATCACTAACAAGTATCATTTCAGTTTACAGACCAACTTTGTGCTCATGATCTTACAACATGTTTTCTGAGCTRGATGTTTCATGTTCAGCTCTCCTGACACTTGGCTCACAGCAAGAATATTGCCCTTCCAAAAAGTTTGAACTCAGTTTAGCCTTGGCTTTCTTCAGACACCATCTGCAATAGCAGTAATCTGTGGAGATAAAAGTTTTCTCTTTTAATTTCAGCTTCACAGTTGCTGCTTCCACTGGTCAATATTCTTCATTTTTATATTAATATAAATAATGAAATGCCGTTCTTTCTTTATCAGTTGGACATAGCAAGAAGAAACTTTGCATTCATTGGGCTCCTTAAGCAAGCAGAACACAGTAATTTCTTAAAAATGTTTAATTTTTTTCTAGTGGAATCTGTGAAAGGACTGCTTGAGATTTATAAGCTTGAGACATATAAGGCTGCAACAGATCACATCATGGAGGACTAGGGTCTTCTGTTCTTTATTCACCCTTTTTCCTGTACTGACTTCAGGACCAAAATATTTTGGTTCTATGTCTAACACATATCAATTAAGTGTGTTGAAATTTATTTTTAAAATATGTATGTTTTCAGAWTTTTTTACAGCCTTACTTTTCCATTCAGCATATTTAACTGTGCATATTGCTCTGCAACACGAACCTTCACCTTCAAGAAAATGAATTCTAATTGCAAAARCAGCTACTTTAGTGAAAAAGAAAAAAACCCCACCAACCAACCAACTAACCAAAACCGGAAGAAAATTTATTTCTGTCTTCCTGAAATGGACTTTTGATGAATCACTATTTAGTCTGGGTTGTTGAGGGACCAGCCCAAAGTACTAATGAYCTTAGCTACTCTTTCTGTTGCAGATTGTAATGCAAACTACTAGTCTTTTGCACATTACTAATACATGTTTGTATCACATATTGTTCAGTCACACTTGAGGGTTTGCATTTTAAACATTCTTGTTAAAACAAAGCAAATGCATCATGTCGCTACTGGGACATATCTACAGCAAAGTTTTACTGAACCCATTTCTAATTTTTTTGATGTAGCTGTCCATACCATAGACTAGCAGATTGATCAAGATGTAAAAAGGATAATATGTAGGTAGGTATGAATCCTTTTGCTTCAAACCTTTCCATGGGCTTGTGTGATTCGCAGCTTAAAGCCCCAGCTGAGCTGGCTAGTGCTAGTGGACACATCTTCTATTTTCTGATGAGAGAGTATTGCCATAAACTGGAAAAATTCCACAGGAAATATTTCAGAATTTATGTGGAATAGGGATTACTTAGCTATTCTAGAAAKCAGGCCTTGTAATAAGGCAAATGTTGGGTAACTAAAAGTTACAGTATCAAACATTTTGAAACTGCTTTTGAAAAGTTAACCTCTCTTGCCCTCATGGGTCAATAAATTATTACTGTTTAGTAGTAATAAATTAATGTGGGTGCTCTGACACCTTGGTCAAGATAATGAGGAATATTTTGATCATATGAATATGGTTATAGAAGATATAAATATAATTATTATATAATTTTAGCTCTTATGACTAGCTGGTTTTTTTTTTTAATCCTAATAGTCTGTATTTTGTTTTCTCTGATGTCTTCCAGAATTAGCTTATTTAAAAGGTATTTTTCTTTCAGCCCTTTATCTTTATTCTTAGATGGTTGGAGTTTATAACATCAATTTGGTCTCTCTCTCATGTTTTTCTCCTCTTATTTTAGTAGTAACAAATTTCCTTCAGGAACGAAGCTTTAATGTTTTTTAACGATGTGTCATTTACAGAAGAGTGCTCTGGTTGTAACATATCCACTTCTGGTTTAATTAGACTGCTGCTCTTCCAGGTTCCTTTCATCTTTCAAAATATATCCTGCCATTCTCTATTTTCCCTTTGCACTTCTTCTATCTTGTTTCTAATTATCATGAGAGTTGAAGAGCTTGCTCACTTTTAATATTCTTTGGCTTCACAGAGCTTGAATCCTAGCTTGCAGATAACAGGTGTTGGCAGTAAACAAACCTGCTCAGCAAACTCAGATATTTGTTTTTCCACTGCCCAAAAAAAAAAAAAAAAAA